>NC_142621.1:22745378-23048409 GCF_059453375.1 Lepisosteus platostomus | reverse complement strand
CAGTATTATCAATCCTTATTTGATACTGTGAGTCAAAGATTGGAACAAGTTTATTTTCCTCTTGTTATGCTGTGGAACTCCATTTATATAGGCACCAATTTATTTCCCAAAGTGCAGCACTGCCCAATATTTTGAATAAAAATGAACAAAATGATAAATAAATTGTATGCTATTTGATGCATGGCAAACAACATGCACCCAATGACAGAAAGTGTGATTTAATTTCAATATACCAAGACACATCATTATCCTATTGTCATATATCATTTCAGGGGTATTCTAGAAGTCCAGTTGATTTTCATATTATTTCTAAAAAAATAGCTTTCAAGATGCCTTACGATTTTGAGCTTTCTAATTTTTTCTACAGTTTATAAAATTAATTATATTGCATATATTGTATACTGATAGTTGAAAGGAACAGTATATTGGGTATATTTGCCTTCAATATACAAAATAAAAGACCTCCCTATGACATTCCACAGGAGGATGTTGACAAATTCAGAGATTCTTAATTTTTAAACTAAAATATTCATGATATTAGCAAGACGTAAAGAAAAATCATGCATTTAATACTCTTATATACTCTTATATTCTTCTTGACATAGCACGATGGAAAGAATTCCCTGGTAAATTTAGATGTTATTCTTTAAATGTCTTTTCTGTGGCTCTCATTTTATAAAAAGAAAATCAACATATTATTGCTAAAAGTGAAACGGGTGCCCCCTGTCAATCTTGATTTGGAAAAGGTAATGCAAAATAAACAGTGTGGTCTATCTTAAACCTTGTGACATCGATTACTGTTGCTATGCAGTAAAGAAAGGACATATCAACTATTCAAACAAAAAAAGAAAAACCATGTCTGTTGTTGGTAGTATTCTCCACAGGACTTAACAGTAACAAAGCTTATTATTTAATAATATTCACATTTGTTAATGATCATCTTTAATGTATGTACACCGTGCCACATAATCATTTAAGCCATATTTATTGTTATGGCTATTTTAATGTTTTTATATACAGTACATGTATTATATATAAAAGGCATATGATGTTAATTATGAATGTGCTTCCCAGGCTAAACATTATTGACAGCTGGCAATCAATTTTTTTTTTTAAATGCAGGACTTTTAAAGAAAAAGGAGGGAATGTATTATTTTATTGGATTGAGCATATTCCAAAAAATAATTGAGCTAAACTTTTCTGTCACCATAAATAGTTTATTATTCAGGATGGAAGGCACTCACGAGTTAATGGATTCATTAGATCCAGGATCCGATGACACAATAATTATAGTGAATCCTTTTGGCCTGTGGTCATGTCTCTGAGGAGCCCCTGATACTGCCTTATACCTCTGGTAGGAATCATTTGCCAGGGAAGGAGGAAGATTTCAAGCCAACTTGTCCTGTGCTGGGACACAGTTGAAGACAGTGTAAGAGCAGTTGTAGACAGACTGAATGCATAGAAATCAAATTAAATACAATGCAAACTGCTGTTGTTAATAATAAAAATAGATGCTATGGTGAGTGGGTATTGCACAGCTACAGTACAGTTAATACAGCAAATACAGCAGAGACAATGCTGTGCTTCTTGATTCAATTGGCTAAACGGATATACATTCATTTTCCATTTAGCATATTAATGGAAAACTACTGCATTACATTTTTAAAATAGTATTAGAATCCAACCTTGAGGGATAACTCAAACAATGCACACACACGGGTACTAATACACAGAAAAACATTTATTAATACATAAAATGTGCATATAAACAGAATACAAAAAAAATATTAGCAGAATACAAAAAGTACAGTATATATTCAGTCACGAAGAGTTACAAATACCAAGAGGGACACCCGTTCAGTATATCATTCATTTAGACCGTTTCGTAAATGAACTTAGATTACAATTTATACACTAGATACTCAAAAGCAAGTACATCACTCATAGAAATTAAATTGATATCAACTCAGGTTGAGGTAACAACTGAATTCTCGAGCAGTAATGCAGAATGTTGAATACTCATCCAATCTCTGGGGATTCAGATCTCCTGCAGACACAAAGAAGCAGTGGCAGGCTGGTTGCTGTGTCCAATCGGCACTCTCTGGCACTGTGCCAGGCAGCGCTGTTGGCTTGTGACGTGGTGGGAGAGATTCCTGCTATGCGGTGTGCTGCTGATGCTCTCTGAAAACCAGCTAGTTAGTGTTGGCTGAAACTAGCAAGAGTTTGTGCACAGGAGAAAAGTGACTGCGGGTCCCACTCGGACACACTGGCCGTTATGTGGTGGTCCAGACTGAGTCTGAGGATGTCCAGGAGGAGCCCTGAGGCTGAATGTCCAGCAGGCACGCTGCGAGAATGTCCTGCTCCTGGGAACTGTGTTCCCTTGGGAACTGTTCTACCCTTCGGAACTGTTCTGCATGCGCTCTGTGTTGCCTGTTTTTCCTGGAGGAACTGCAGGTCATTCACTGGTTGAAAGTTGCATGGGCATCAGAGACCCACTTGGGGTTATCCTGCCCTACCAGTTCCTGATTGGCTGATGATGAATAATCATGCACTCTGACCTTAGAGTTGTAAACCAACTTTGAATAAGACTCTCCCTTGGAATCCCAGACTTTAAGGTGCCAGATAACCATTTGTTAGCGTTGCTGGCATTGGGGAGTTGTTCCTTATCAGGACACTCTATCAGCTAGAAAAACACCTTAATTGTGAACCAAATGGAATGGCCTCTCTGTATCAAGCACCACTGAGATGAAAGAGAGAGGGACTGGCAAGGGAGCAGAAAACTTAATTCCTGTTTTTTAATAAGCCTCGCCGCTACAATGTGTATTTTACACTTTAAATGGTTAACGTAGCATGACAGAATTGGTGGCATGACAAAATGCAGTATTGTTAAAAATATGAGATGCTGGCTGTAGTTGTACAACATGAACTACATTGGGCAACATGAACTGGTAGAAGAGTATGTACAATACAGATGAGCATGGATGAGTTACAAGAAATCAAGAATATCAGATTAGTACTCAGACAATCCATCACATATATCTGATAGGACTTATGATGGCAATAATGAAAACATTGATTTTAATGGCTTCAGGTAATGAATAGGTAGACCTGAGATAAATTGCAGCATTATCTTACGTATATTAAAGGCACATATTTGTTCAGTTACTGTATATCTGAGACAACTTTGGTGCATTATAGCTGAACAAGTTCATGTGAAATAAATACAGAATGAGCTTAGGATTTATTGATTCTGGTTGTTGATACTGTCACCTTTGTGGTCGTTATTATGAGCTTCAGGGTGAAACAAATAAACAAATAATTGGTCTGTAATAGACTATGATTTGCTTTGATGAGAGTGACAGTTTGGGGATTTTTCAGGGGTGCATGGCCAAGGAGTCAAATGGCATTTTCATCTACTTTAATGAGTAAGCAACCTTCTTGGATGAGGTCAACAGCTGGAGTGGATATGTTACAGCAAACAGAATTGCACTGTGCTTTGAGGCCTCCAATAGCACATTTTTTGTTTATTAAGTCTATAAGGTTTCAGTGATTGAAGTATTTTATTAAAACTGGCACCTGCATCCACATTGGCGAAGTTGTCTAAAACAGTGTAGTAAAAGATGTGCAGGATGAGAAGCAGTGCAGAAATTTGATTGGATGGGTAATTGTGACTGGGGTTGTACATTAATTATTTGTTATGGATTATCTGAGATGAACACCAGCTTGCACTTGAAACTATCACAACACTTTATTGCTGAGGAGTTGCAACAAAAAATAGTCAACCCATTAAACATCTGCTTAAAAATCTGTTTCCATGCATACATACTTGTCACGAACAGTTCTTTCCAGGCCCTATGCAGACGACGCGATCTGGAATTCTGAAGATACACTAGGGAGAAAGTCATGCAGGAAAGGGTCTGGATACAGGGGGGCGTGTCCGAGGTGAGCAGGTGTCCTGGGGAAGTGAGTCCGGGCGAATAAACAAAGCCAAAGTCCAAACGGGGAATCCAAACGGAAGAGTCGAGTCCAAGGCCAGGAGATCCATCCAAGGGTTAAAAGTCAGCGTCTGGCTTTTAAGGGGGAGCAGGAATAGGGAACAGGTGCAGAGAATAGGAGAAAACAAGGAAGGGCTGGAACGCCCTTAAGAGGAGGGGTTAGCGATCGTGACAATACTAAACTGTCTAAAATAGGGATTTACTAATTAATTTACCTAAACTAATTTATTAATTGCATTATTCAATTAGTCTGTGTTCTATAGACTGATCCCTGACACCAAGTGGGCTAGTTGAAATGAATGGCCTCCTCTAGTTTGAAACTGTTCTTATATTCTTAAAAATTAATCTGACTGACCATCTAAACTTCCCTGGTGAAGATTGTTGGAGTGAGGAATAATCTACCCATGTATGTTGTTAAAGCTTTTACCCTTGCTTTTTTCAAAACATGAGATCCTTCTAATTACCAAACTGCCTAGATAAGCCCAACAACCTCTTATTGGTTACATTTCTTACATCATTAAGACATTCATATTTTAACTGGGTGCATTATACAGTGGACAAAATACAATAAATATACACAAAAAGCCTTGATAAAATGAGACACACCTGGGCTGAGTCATACTAATCTAGAGGGAGAGAGATTCCAAATGAGGGAGAAGAGCTGATGAAAAGCTATATGTGGAATTGGCCATTCCTTCTAATAACCAGGAAGAGATGGGTTTCAGTCTTTGTCTAGATTAACCTAAGAAAGTTAAGGTGACATACTTGCAGCAAGGAAATTGCTGAAAACATACAGTACAAACATAAGAAAGCTTGAGAGAAGGCCATTCAGCTCTTATACTGTACATACTTTAGATTTTTGTTCATTGCTTCTCCACATAGAAGAACAAAATTGTATCAATGTGAATATTGCAGAGTTTTTCATAAGGTGCTCTAGGTAGTGCCTTCCATTTTATATTTGTAGTTTTTATTTTTATTACTTCCATGCTATGTATTAGTTGAGCATTAGATAATATAGTTGTATCTAAGGATCATCCCCAGATGTTCAGTTACAATAAGTGTTGCATTTGCGAAACAAAGTTGGAAACCAGCTGTTCCCATTTTTTAAATGATACTTAAAACTAAACATCAATGTTGTTCTACCAAGCAGGAACTGAAGGACACTCAGATCTGGAAATGTTTGACTTATTCAGAAGTAAGCTGACATTAATAAATTAATTAAACTTTGTTGTATATTTATAGGTAAATGCTCATGATAATTTAATATTAGTTTTAAATATTGAAATAGATTAAATAAATAGATCAAATACTCCAGATAAGGGCACATAACTATGTGATATTTTATCACTTTCAATGTGCCAAGAAACAAGTACAGCTGCTGTGAGTTTGAATTTGATCATGTGGGGTGGATAAATGATACTAAGACACTTTACTTTGGTCATTTGATTATGATTGGCTACATGTGTGGGTAAGCATTATTTCTTTTAACAATCCATCAGTGGGTCATAAAATAAAAAAAGCATTGCAGGCATTTACCCAGTCGCGACTGGTAAAAGTCGAGTTCATAGACTTTTACCACAGCCAGAGGAAAAAGATCCGAATAATACCCTAATTTTTTGTTTAATACACGTTTACATTTAACTACACAGCAAACCCAGATTCCTTTATATTCTGATCAAATATCCCAAGCTTTTAATTTCTGTTTCTTCCATTCACAGAATTTTTATCACAATATCTCACATCTTACTATCACATACTACAGGCTCCACATGCATTACTAGTTGTAATACTGCTGACACCTTTTGCCATGATTAGAACAGGAAATATACAGTAGGTTTGTATTGTGGTTGGAATGCATTTTTAGTTGAATATTACAATACATTATTTTAGCATTATTATTATTTCAGTAATAAGCTGCTACGTCATTCTAAATTTCATTCTCAGAAGATCCACTTTTCCACCTAGCATAATACTAAATTGCTTAGTCTATACTGTAGCAGGAGTTATACTAACTTGGTCCCAAATGTTAGAATCCTCTAGAGGGCAGCAGCTATTACTTTGGGCTGATTGAAATTTAAAACATTCCAGTAAGTAATTTCAGTAATTTCTGCAGCCTTACTAGTTTTGTTTTGTCTTTAGAGTTGCGTACTAACCACTTGATCAACCCCTGTTAGTACACTGCTTTAAGTCTGTTGCAGTTAACCTATCAACATTAAATGCCTTTTTTTGGGTGTTTGTCCAGTCTAGAATTCAATTTAAATAACTGTGAATTTTCTTTCCATCTTGTACATGTTATGATCTCGTCCTGCACGGCGTCTTTCACCTAGTGGTTGCCCTGGTAAACCGTCTCATTTTCATGAGGGCTTATGGTTTTCCAGGGCTCACTGTGTAATTCAGATTTACAGATGCAGCCATTCAAAGTGCGCGGTACACACACGTACCGGAGGTAATTGGCTACGGTGTCGCGCATTGTGACGCACGATGACGCACGGTACCGCGGTACATGATTGGTTGACCAACAGGGGCACTTGTGGTCCGTTGGTCTGTCGTAGAAAGATTTACAGTAAACATCTTTACTGTGCCCGTTTAAGTATTGAATATTTATATGGAATTTTACCACTGAAGGGAAATCTTAGTGCCTGAGCATAAAAAGAATAGGAGCATACTGCAACGCATGTGAAGGCCATAAACGATATTAATTTTGGAACTTAAACATACAGTATATGGCTGGTCTCGGTACTTTAAAGAAAACATACACACCAGTATTCCATTTCTCCCTAAACATTTTAAGCATCGAAGTCTTTAACTAAAGTGATACCGGAGTCAACAAGCATACTTTTAGAATTTGATTAAAAGGGAATATAATATGGAATCGCGTATCTAAAGAAATTAATAATGATATAATTATATTCATGTACCGCAACACAAGAATAGTACATGCTGTACATTGTCTGTTGATAATGTTTCTGTAGTGCTTTTTCAGCACTCTGCATGTGACCTTGCCGGTGGCGCTGTGGTTTAGGTTCCTGACTCCCATGTCACATGGTCTGTGATTGAATCCCACTGTGGAACCATGACCTTTTTTTTTTAACAAACATTTCTTTGAAAAAATGAAACGTTTCCCTTGGTCAGAGATTAAATAAAACCTCACTCGCACCAAACAAATTTATATTTCTAAATATCACAACATGATCGAATTGAAGTCATTTTATTAACAATGAATAGTCACCTATGCCTTACAAAATAAACATTTATATTGATTTGAATCGCGTTTTGATTTAAATCATAAACGCGTGTTTAAATATATGTGTTTTTTTATTCACAATCAGACAAATGCAACATAAATTGATATCTTTGTCTTCTAAGTATCTTAATACACTTTCAGCATAGCTTTCTCCCCGTTTAGATTTATTTTTCTTGGGATCTTGGGATCAAATGTGGAAAGATTAGATTGTAATCATTTTTATTTTTTAAATACATTGCGGAGTTAAAGCAAGTTAAACCCCTTGATTTTATATATCACCTTTAAAAGTGGAATCTCAAAGCAAAGTAAATACCCAACACCGTTTGTACCCCTCTGTCATGCTAATAAAGCACCTTGAATTGAATTGAATTGAGGGATAGACATGCAAATAAGATACACTCCACAGACATTCACAACAGCGACATATCATAAAACGTTTGCACATATAGTTAAGTTATTACTTGGTTTTCAAAGTGCAATGAAATACAATATTGTTGTTGTTGCTGTTATTGTTGTTTTTATCCTGTAAAGCGTTTTGAGAAGCCACCTTTAAAGGCGATATATAAAAGCGCTGATTCTTATGGAATGTGTTCCGCCGGGGATAAAAAAAAAATATTTTTTTTAATCGCTTATCTAAGGAAAATAGCAGTATAACTTTGTTCATGCACAAACAGTGGCATGTTACATTATTAATTTGGGTGTCTCCTCTCGCCAGAAAGCTCTAAATTGCATTTTGAGTGCGGTTTTTGACTTTTTCTAGATTGCAACCCATAAATGAAGCTGATACATTTTAAACTTACTGTATTTTAAACTGTATTACAGCAGCACAGTGGACAATGCAACGTAAATTGCAAAAATGCACTTGGAATCTGTCCAAGCCCTACTTTGTCAGGCATTTTCTTTCACTGCAACGGACATAAAAACTCTCTTGCTTTTAACAGAGCGTTTCATAATTTCTAACCACGAAAATTATTTAAACTGCGACACTTATCATTCATTCCATTCCATTCCATTATCAGTCTTCCATTTCTCCCAAAACATTTTAAGCATGAAAGTTTTATGAAATGGTACCCAAATATGCGATTGCTGTATAGAATGAATTTTAATTAAAAAAAATTATTTAACACGAAAATTAAGCTGGAAATCTCGCCCCCTTCTACTTTGAAAATACCTGTGAAACTAGTTTAATTCGTCACAGCCAGCACTCCCGCAAAGAGGGGGGTTGTACTCGTTAATGTCCTAGCCGGAACACATCATTATATCTCATTTTGTATTTCTTAAAAAAAATCGTTTGCCCAGCCACTATTGCTGTTATTGTTTTTATCCTGTAAATCGCTTTTGGGAGCACAGCTTTCTCACCACTTAGATTACTTTTTGATACCATCCTTACACAAAGCAGAAACTTCTTGTATTTTCCAAAGACATACAAGTGGAAAGATTACAGATTTTAATCGTCTTTTTTCTGAACCTGGGAAAATCTGATCATGTTTCTCTATAAAAATAATAGTTTGGGAGCTATATTATGTATTTTTCATACGTAGGATATAATGATGTGTTCCCGCTTACACATCGCACGACTTTAAAAGCTAGAAAAACAGGTTCCGGTTTACATTATCTGGTGAGCCTTGTTTTGTCAAAGGACAGCACAAAAAAAACAGACATTGTGTGGTACAGAACGGAGCTCAGTCAATTCAAACAAGTTCAGTTTAAAAAAAACTGCAACGGACATAAAAACTCCCTTGCTTTTAACAGAGCGTTTCATAATTGCCAACGACAAAATTTATTTAAACTGCGACACTTATCATTCAACCAGAGCTCGAAATATCACAAGGATCCTCTAGAGCACAGCAAGTGATAAACTTGTAAACTTTAGATATTTTTTTCTGAACCGGGGGAAATCTGATCATGTTTCTTTATAACAATAATAAAAAACATTATTTTACATATCACCTTTATGTGATATCACCTTAAGGACAGCACATACAAGGGTTAATTGCACAATGGACTGCGCAAAGAAATTTAAAATAGACTTCTTTAGGTGTGAGGGCAGGAGTGGATCACAGAAGGCATAATCAGCAAATTAGGAAAACAAAGAACAGGACAGGTGAGACGTTTATCCAGAGAGCGAGTGATCAGAAAAAGGAACAGCTGTTACGCCCAGGTTTTACGCTCTCTCTCTGCTGAATGAATAAAAGCATTTTATTAAAATCGTGTTTGCGTTCGTCTGGGTATTTACTTTATAATATTTGGTTTACATCTACTGTATTGCTTTGAGATGCCATTGTTATAGAGAAACATGATCAGATTTTCCCTGGTTCAGAAAAAAGACGATTAAAATCTGTAATCTTTCCACTTGTATGTCTTTGGAAAATACAAGAAGTTTCTACTTTGTGTAAGGATGGTATCAAAAAGTAATCTAAGTGGTGAAAAAGCTGTGCTCCCAAAAGCGGTTTACAGGATAAAAACAATAACAGCAATAGTGGCTGGGCAAACGATTTTTTTTAAGAAATACAAAATGAGATATAATGATGTGTTCCGGCTAGGACATTAACGAGTACAACCCCCCTCTTTGCGGGAGTGCTGGCTGTGACGAATTAAACCAGTTTCACAATTATTTTCAAAATAGAAGGGGGCGAGATTTCCAGCTTAATTTTCGTGTTAAATATTTTTTTTTTTATTAAAATTCATTCTATACAGCAATCGCATATTTGGGTACCATTTCATAAAACTTTCATGCTTAAAATGTTTAGGGAGAAATGGAAGACTGATAATGGAATGGAATGGAATGAATGATAAGTGTCGCAGTTTAAATAATTTTCGTAGTTAGAAATTGTGAAACGCTCTGTTAAAAGCAAGAGAGTTTTTATGTCCGTTGCAGTAAAAGAAAATGCCTGACAAAGTAGGGCTTGGACAGATTCCAAGTGCATTTTTGCAATTTACGTTGCATTGTCCACTGTTTATGCATGAACAAAGTTATACTGCTATTTTCCTTAGATACGCGATTAAAAAATATTTTCTTTTTGGATCCCCGGCGGAACACATTCCATAAGAATCAGCGCTTTTATACAGATGCAGCCATTCAAAGTGCGCGGTACAGACACCGCAGTACAGATACCGCAGGTAAGATGACACGCGATACCGCGGTGCGTGATTGGTTGACCGACAGGGGCACTCGTGGTCCGTTGGTCTGTCATAGAAAGACTTACTGTACTGTAAACGTCTTTACTGTGCCCGTTGTAGATATTGAATTTAACCACTGAAGGGAAATCTTAGTAGCTGAGCATAAAAAGAATAGGAGCATACTGTAACGCGTGTGAAGGCCATAAACGATATTAATTTTGGAACGTAAACATACAGTATATGGCTGGTCTTGGTACTTTAAAGAAAAAAATACGCACCAGTATTCCATTTCTCCCTAAACATTGTAAGCTTCGAAGTCTTTAACTAACGTGATACCGGAGTCAACAAGCATACTTTTAGAATTTGATTAAAAGGGAATATAATATGGAATCGCGTATCTAAAGAATTTAATAACGGTATGATTATATCCGTGTACTGCGGCAGAGCTATGTAGGGCTGTTTCGCCTGCCTGATCATGCGAGCTGTCTTGTAGCCTACTGGTCTAGGTGCGTGACTACCAGCTGGCAGGTTGTGTGTTCGAATCCAGCTGGTGCTGGACTTTTCATTTTTATTTATTTATTTTTTAATCGCGTAACATAAACATATTACCGTATGCAAACTGTACTGTATACAGTATGTATATGTATATTTAATGTCTTAACTGTGCCCGTTTAATTGAATTAAAAAAAAAATTTTAACACGAACATTAAGCTGCTTACATCTTCCGCCTGAGAACAGTCACCCGTTGCTACCCAACGCAGAATGGTGATTGGCTGACACCATCTGACACCCCTCTGATTGGAGAAAAAAGACGTGCTGGTGTGCTATACCAGGAAGAGGATTTCTTTCAATTCTAAACGTGTATTTTAAAAGTTTAAGAAGTAAAAACCTTACAGCGTACACAGATTTCTAAACTGATCAGGATCGTTATCTTTGTCTCATGCATAATAATGTTCACCGCTCTGTCCAGCAAATTAATAATAAACTTTATTTTATATAGCTTTTTAAACGAATAAGTAATTAGATTGCTCATAAACCTAATCACTTGCTTTTTCTTTTTATTTAGGCTCAGATTTCAACTATAGATCGTATTATTAATAACCATAATAACAACCAACCAACAAAAACAACCATATAAACATAATACCAACCAAAAACATAGATAACAACCACAATACAAAATCAAATAATCAAACCATTTTACACTCGCAAAGTCCTCCAATTATCATAATCCCGCCCCTTATGCAAAACCAAACCTTCCTCCCATCCCAGTTTATCCTGTTTATCATAAACAAAATCCACCTCAATTTTCAACATAAAGCATTACACAAAATCAATACCTCAACACTCCATACTCAACAACGATAATTCACAAACAGCCAGAACATGTAACTACACATTCCCAAACATACCTACTTTCCATAGCCCCGCCCCTTATGCAAAACCAACATCCCTCCCCTGTTCTCTCTCTCCCCTGGCGGTTGTAATTGTTTTTATTTTAAAATAAATTTTAGCAAAGTCATGTATTTTAAAAATCTTAAGATTTTTCTATTTATGTCTTTATTTAGTGGTTTCATTAGTGACAAAGGCTAAACTTTCTTGGAAAAATGTCTTTTATGTAAACCATGTTTGCTATTAATTCATTCAGGGCTAAAATATGTTCATTGTCTTCTAATGAAAGAAGGGTTCCTTTCGCCGTAGTCGAGAGCCTAGCCTTTAACTAGTAAGTACTGTATTTACTGGGTTTTTGAGGGGGGTGTCTTTCGCTGGAAATCTCGCCTCCTACTTTGAAAATACCCGTGAAACCGGTTCAATTCGTCACAGCCAGCACTCCTGCAGAGAGTTGGGTTGTACTTGCAGTGTATACAGTACACGCGTTATGCTCTTCGTTAATGTCTGTGAAGTTTTATTTAATCTCTGAGCCATACTGATTCTTCTGGAAGCACACCAGTATTCCACTTTCTCCCTAAACATTTTTAGGATCAGAGTCTTACATGTGGTTATTTCGAAAACGTTTGTACGTGCTCCTTCTTAACATGTTACTGTTTACCGTTACTGACCATATTAAGTTTAAGTGCCTGTGGGCACTTTTCCTGTCCGTGGGGGGTGGACCGTCTTTCATTAGAAGGTTAGTCTGTTCTACTCTGAGAATGTAGGGGGGGTGGGAAGTGCCCGCGGTCATTTAATTAGTATTAAAATCTTAGTTATCTTTCTAGTTCACAGGTTTGCATGCATAATTTAATTTTGAAAGCCACTGAGACATCAGGTACTACTGTTGTATTTATGAAAAAGAAACAAAACAAAAAAAATACTAATAACTGTGCCATCCTACTCCTTAGTTAATACATTTTATTATTCATAAACAGTTAACATTGTTAGCAAAATATTTTGAATTATATTTAACCCTATTTTTTCTTTAGTTTTGTATTTAACTTATTATATGATAGTCAGACTTAATGTATATTAATGTATATTTGAACAATGAAAATATATTTTTACAAGATTTTACATTAAGCACTTAAAATTAATATGGTTAATAATAGTAAACTGTAACATGCTGTAACAAGATCGGTTAAACTTCGAAGAAAATCCTTTCAGAGAAAATGTTTCAGGTGTGAAGAACAAACCTGTTCCCACACACCCTGCCCCCACTACCATTAGAATATACACAAACATTTTAGCGTTTCATTCTGAGCAGAAGACCCTCACACCTGAAGAGTGCTGGCTGTGACGAATTAAACCGGTTTTACAGGTTTCAATCACAGATTGGGACTCAGTAAAGTAACACACAGCGCCACTGGATTTGATAATACTGTACCTAACCAAAATCCGCAATATGGAAACAGAACCTGTGTAATTGTTGATAGATGATGTACTCGTAACATTTTTTCAAGACGAACTACAACATTTAAAAAATGACTTGTATGTACTTGATATCTCTAATCAATCCACGGGTTCCAGCACAAAACGAAACTAAAACGCATACCGTTTAGCGCTTCTTATTAGTTGCTCAAAAGTAATTTGACCGTATGAAATGCATAATATAAACCTAGAAACATATACGTGAGCAGTACTTAAGCACTGTAGTATCGGTGTTAAGACATACCTCTCAAATACTGTAAATCAAGTTAAAAATATCTCAAGACCGATTCTGGTCGTAATGAAACCATGTTTCGTGTATGTTTTCTTTTTCATCTTGAAATAACTCATTTCTAAATACCTTTTTCACTGTTAACATCTTGTAGCAAGTTTGCGACAAAATATACACTCTGACAGTTCATCCTGCTACCAACATTAAATAAAACAAATCTTAAGATTTCTATATTTATGTCTTTATTTAGTGGTTTCATTCGAAGCTTACAATGTTTAGGGAGAAATGGAATACTGGTGCGTATTTTTTTCTTTAAAGTACCGAGACCAGCCATATACTGTATGTTTATGTTAAGATTTCCCTTCAGTGGTAAAATTAGATATGAATATTCAATACTTAAACGGGCACAGTTAAGACATTAAATATACATATACATATTGTATACAGTACAGTTTGCATACGGTAATATGTTTATGTTACGCGATTAAAAAATAAATAAATAAAACTGGAAGGTCCAGCACCACCATTATGTTTATATGGTTGTTTTTGTTGGTTGGTTGTTATTATGGTTATTAATAATACGATCTATAGTTGAAATCTGAGCCTAAATAAAAAGAAAAAGCAAGTGATTAGGTTTATGAGCAATCTAATTACTTATTCGTTTAAAAAGCTATATAAAATAAAGTTTATTATTAATTTGCTGGACAGAGCGGTGAACATTATTATGCATGAGACAAAGATAACGATCCTGATCAGTTTAGAAATCTGTGTACGCTGTAAGGTTTTTACTTCTTAAACTTTTAAAATACACGTTTAGAATTGAAAGAAATCCTCTTCCTGGTATAGCACACCAGCACGTCTTTTTTCTCCAATCAGAGGGGTGTCAGATGGTGTCAGCCAATCACCATTCTGCGTTGGGTAGCAACGGGTGACTGTTCTCAGGCGGAAGATGTAAGCAGCTTAATGTTCGTGTTAAATATTTTTTTAAAATTCAATTAAACGGGCACAGTTAAGACATTAAATATACATATACATACTGTATACAGTACAGTTTGCATACGGTAATATGTTTATGTTACGCGATTAAAAAATAAATAAATAAAAATGAAAAGTCCAGCACCAGCTGGATTCGAACACACAACCTGCCAGCTGGTAGTCACGCACCTAGACCAGTAGGCTACAAGACAGCTCGCATGATCAGGTAGGCGAAACAGCCTTACACAGTCCTGCCGCAGTACACGGATATAATCATACCGTTATTAAATTCTTTAGATACGCGATTCCATATTATATTCCCTTTTAATCAAATTCTAAAAGTATGCTTGTTGACTCCGGTATCACGTTAGTTAAAGACTTCGAAGCTTACAATGTTTAGGGAGAAATGGAATACCGGTGTGTATTTTTCCTTGTGATATTTTAAGCTCTAGTTGAATGATAGGTGTCGCATTTTAAATCATTTTCGTAGCTAGAAATTATGAAACGCCCTGTTAAAAGCAAGGAAGTTTTTATGCCCCGTTGAAGTAAAACAAAATGCCTGACAAAGTATGGCTTGGACAGATTCCAAGTGCTTGTACAAATGTGCTAAAGAAATTATACTTTGAGTATACAGCTTGTCCAAAGTCATCCATTATCAATACTATTAGTAATATCTTCAGTAAAGGCTTTGATGCATAAATATTTCTGATGAAGGTAGGTTGTGTACTTCTGTCCAACTGAGCAATATTGCTTTCTTAATATATACCAACATTTTAATGACTGATGATTAACATGCTGTAATACACAGTTCAAAATTAAAGGCTCAAATGCTGTACATGAGAGGTTAAGCTCCCCCTGGCGGTTTTACAAGGCGACGCCGGATAGTTAGTCACGTGACACACGTGATACCGCGTGATACCGCGTGATACTGTGACACGCCCACCGCGGTATGCCGCGAAATACCTCACCCATTTTGAATGGCTGCATCTGTATATCGCCTTTAAAGGTGGCTTCTCAAAACGCTTTACAGGATAAAAACAACAATAACAGCAACAACAACAATATTGTATTTCATTGCACTTTGAAAACCAAGTAATAACTTAACTATATGTGCAAACGTTTTATGATATGTCGCTGTTGTGAATGTCTGTGGAGTGTATCTTATTTGCATGTCTATCCCTCAATTCAATTCAATTCAAGGTGCTTTATAAGCATGACAGAGGGGTACACTCGGTGTTGGGTATTTACTTTGCTTTGAGATTCCACTTTTAAAGGTGATATATAAAATCAAGGGTTTAACTTGCTTTAACTCCGCAATGTATTTAAAAAATAAAAACGATTACAATCTAATCTTTCCACGTTTGATCCCAAGATCCCAAGAAAAATAAATCTAAACGGGGAGAAAGCTATGCTGAAAGTGTATTAAGATACTGTAGCGGCAAGGCTTATTAATAAGAAAGAATTAAGTGTTCTGAGCCTTCCCAAATGAGGCCCCATTTCTCTGTTCATCTCTGTGGTGCAGCCACAGAGAAACTATTCATGCAGGTTGATTTAAAGTTTCCTAGGACAGCTCCCAAAGGGGGATGTACTTAGCTAAGCCTGGCTATCATGATCAATGGTCATCCATTGGCGCCTATCTGTCTAGGGAGTGCCAGATGGACATCTGGACTGCATTCCTAAGTGTCAGGAGTAAGTGACTCATATCTCACCTTGATCAACCAATCAGGGACTGGTAGGGCCGAGTAACCCACATGGGACTCTGATGCCCATGGAACTTTCAGCCAATCAACGAGCTGAAGTTCCTCCAGGTAAAAACAGGCAACACAGAGAGCCTGAGAGATTCAGAGAGATTCAGTGAGATTCAGGAGAATTCTGTGGACTTTCCTAAAGGGAATTCAAAGGAGAATTCCAGGGCAGGACGGCCCAGGAGCAGAAGGCTCCCAAGGGCAGGACATTCTCGCAGCGCGCCTCCTGACCATCCTGAGACTCAGCCCGGACAACCACTGAACGGCCAGTGTGTCCGAGTGCCAGAACTTTCCTTTGTTGTAAGAGTCTAGAGTGGAGGTTGCCAGAGAGTAACCAGAGGATCCACCCGAGGTTAGCACCAGCAGCAGGCCTCGTGAACAGGTCGGAACTGTGGACAGCTGAATCACTATTCAGAACTAGCTCTTCATCAGGAACGAACCGGTCCTCTTCCTGACTTGCTGGGACCCACAGTCATCTTTTCTCCTGTGCACAAACTGTGCTAGTTAAAGCCAACACTAACTAGCCGGTCAGTGAGCATCAGCAGCGCACCGTCGCAAGCCGCACAGCACAGCCTGGCACGGAGCCAGAGAGCGCGGATTGGACAGCAACAGCCTGCAACTGTTTCTTTGTGCCCGCAGGAGATCTGAATCCCCAGAGATTGGATGAGTATTCAACTTCAATGCATTACAGCTCGAGAATTCAATTGTTATCCCAACCAGTTGATATCAATTTAATTCCTAAGAGTTATGTACTTGTTTTGAGTATCTGATGTAGAAGTTATAACCAAGTGTATTTACGAAACGGTCTTAATGAATGATATACTGAACGTATGTCCTCTTGATATGTGTAACACTTTGTAACTGACTGAATATATACCTTTTGTATTCTGATAACCCTCTCGATAAGATCTGTTAGGTTTACATGCATATTCTATGTATTAATAAATGTATCCTCGTGTATTAGTACCTGTGTGTGTGCGTTGTTTGAGTTATGTCGCATGGTTGGACTCTAAAGCCATCAAAAGAATCAACTTTGTGATTTACTGCTACAATTAATAATTGTCTCAGTAAATGCCCAAACCCTACAGAACTGGTGCCTTCAGAGAGCCACTACATTTAATTTTGCTATGGCTATGATTACATATTTGGCGTCCCTGAACGGCTATGAAACATTACAATACTTAGAAGACAAAGATATCAATTTATGTTGCATTTGTCTGATTGTGAATCAAAAAACACATATATTTAAACATGCGTTTACGATTTAAATCAAAACGCGATTCAAATCAATATAAATGTTTATTTTGTAACGCATAGGTGACTATTCATTGTTATTATCACGTTAGTTAAAGTCTTCGATGCTTAAAATGTTTAGGGAGAAATGGAATACTGGTGTGTATGTTTTCTTTAAAGTACCGAGACCAGCCATATACTGTATGTTTAAGTTCCAAAATTAATATCGTTTATGGCCTTCACATGCGTTACAGTATGCTCCTAATCTTTTTATGCTCAGGCACTAAGATTTCCCTTCAGTGGTAAAATTCCATATAAATATTCAATACTTAAACGGGCACAGTTAAGACATTAAATATACATATACATACTGTTTACAGTACAGTTCGCATACGGTAATATGTTTATGTTCCTAAATCAATCTCTTTTATGAGCATGTGAAAGGCATGGTGAATCGATTCTCAAAAATTACTGTACTTTGCATGATTGGAAACAAATGTGTGATTGCGAAATGCTGTGGTGTTACTTTTACAAAGACAGTCAATGAAAAAAGGAATGTGGACCAGGGCAATACTTTGAGTTTACACTTACAGCTTGTCCAGGGTCATTCATTATTAATACTATTAGTAATATCTTCGTTAAAGACTTTGATGGCGACAGCTCAAACATGAGAGGTTGAGCTTTATTAGCTCCACCTTGCGGAAATTCCGGATACTATTATTTTGCTTGCGGTATTATAGGAGAATTTACGGTAACTAGCGGTATTTACCGGTAACTCACGGTAGACTGCGTACAGCGCACCGGAAAATAATGCGGTATCGCCCGCGCATTTCGAATGGCTGCATCTGTACTACAGGTGATCTGCATTTTCTCCGTAATTAATCACTCTCTATTTCAACATGGCTCAATCATTGTCTTTTCACCTCCATTCTGTTTCTCTGTCTGCACTTGTTTTTCCTTTGTCCCTGTTTTATTTTCTCCTTGTCCCATCTGTTCTGGCCTGCACTGATTCCTCAGTAGTAGCCTCAGCAGCCTCTCTGGGTGGTCGTCTCACTCTGGATCTCAAAGCCCGTCTGCACTCCTGCATGTGGCTCTCCTGCATGTGGTTCTCAACACCAGGATTCCACTCCGAAGTTGATTGTCCCGTTCTGCCCTGGAAGCCCAAAGCCGAGGCTGCTCAAATCTCTGACAGGCAGTCTCCCTGGGCTAGATGCTGACCACCTGCTTCTCAATGTTGAGGCAGTCTGATCACAATCTGCTCAGATTACTGCAGTCTGCTGTCACCCATCTCCAGAATATACCAATCTGATCACAGTCTGCTCAGATTACTGCAGTCTGCTCTCACCTTGTTCCAGAAAATACCAGTCTGCTTGTACCCTGCCCTGGATCATGGCAGCCTGCTCGCACCCAGTAAACACCTGTCTGATACGAGCCTGTCCCGGATCACAGCAGCCTGCTCGCACCCTGCTCCAGACGTCTGGAACCTACCCCCACCCTCTCTCCAGATTCTCGTGGCCCGCGTGGACCTCTGTTTTCTGATTCCCATGACCTGCCTGACCCCAACCCTGATTCCTGAGGCCTGCCTGGACCCTGACCCTGATCACTGAAACCTTGGGAACTGGACTGTGCTGAGGATCCTGGCTTCTTGGGCTGTCTCAGTTCTGCTCTGTCCTTGCAGATGTCTTCCCCAATGGGTCCAGAGGATGCCTGTGTATCCGATCCTGATCGCACGCAGGCACCTCTGTCAGAGAGAATACCTGGGAGCCCGTGCTGATAGCACATACCTGGCCTGGTCACGGAGGAAACCCCCCTGTTATGAGCCATGAATCACTGGCTCCCAGGCCCTCTGACTAGGCCACCGCATGGGGGTTCCCTGCCTCACCTGCCCACCGAGACCCCTTCTCTCATTGAAGTCCCTGGGTGTAGCGCAGCTGCGCTCCGAGGAGACTTCTTTTCTTTTCTGCACATCGGCCAGGAAGTTTGTTGGCCTGCTCCCCTGGCTAAGTGGAGGACTACCTCCCAGATCCGTGCAACCCCCTTTTCTGTTGTGGTCTCGGTAGCTGGTCCTGTCCCAGAGCCAAGTGTCTCAAATTCTGGTTGGCGGACTGGGTTGAGCAGTATAAGTAGGGGCTGGCACTTCACTGTGTCAGTCTCTCTCTTCGGTCACCAGGGATGCAGACAGCTAGCATCCCCAGGACTGCTGCACTACATCTGGTTTTCTTTCTGTCCTTCTATTCTCACTTTCCCTTTCTGCTGGAGCATCTTAATCCTCAGTCAGTTGGGTCTTCTTGAGAGTTCTGTCTCTCTCAGGTCCCTTGCAGATGGGCTCTGCCATGTCACAACCACGCTGCACTATCTGGTGCTTGACACACTCCTGTATTTTTTAATCTGCAAAAGTGTCTAGTTTTCTCACTATACCAGGACCATGATCAGTGATTTAAATCAGGAAGAACAGTGGTCTTGATACAGATCCTAGTGGTACTCCATTAACTATATCATCCCAAGGAATCTATCTTTCCTGTCCATGATATAGTTCTTAACAGTTCTATCAGTTCATGTAATAGTTCTGTACACATATTCCATTAAATGTCTCCTTCCTGTAATTTGATAATTATTTTTTTTATTAAAAACGTCTCAAAATCTTCATTTACTGTATTATATCCTCAGTTTGTTTTTTATTACTGCTTTGGATTGGTCAAATAATTCTTATGTTAATAAAGCAAGGCCTTTATTAAATCCATGCTGATTATCCCCTAGCATTTTCAAGTCCACCAGTACAGATGCAGCCATTCAAAGTGAGCGGTACAGACACGTACCGCAGGTAAGATGACACGGGGTACCGCGGTGCGTGATTGGTTGACCGACAGGGGCACTCGTGGTCCGTTGGTCTGTCGTAGAAAGACTTACTGTAAACGTCTTTACTGTGCCCGTTGTAGATATTGAATTTTACCACTGAAGGGAAATCTTAGTAGCTGAGCATAAAAAGAATAGGAGCATACTGTAACGCATGTGAAGGCCATAAACGATATTAATTTTGGAACGTAAACATACAGTATATAGCTGGTCTTGGTACTTTAAAGAAAAAAATACACACCAGTATTCCATTTCTCCCTAAACATTGTAAGCTTCGAAGTCTTTAACTAACGTGATACCGGAGTCAACAAGCATACTTTTAGAATTTGATTAAAAGGGAATATAATATGGAATCGCGTATCTAAAGAATTTAATAACGGTATGATTATATCCGTGTACTGTGGCAGGGCTGTGTAGGGCTGTTTCGCCTGCCTGTTCATGCGAGCCGTCTTGTAGCCTTCTGGTCTAGGTGCTTGACTACCAACTGGCAGGTTGTGTGTTCGAATCCAGCTGGTGCTGGACCTTTCAGTTTTATTTATTTATTTTTTAATCGCGTAACATAAACATATTACCGTATGCAAACTGTACTGTATACAATATGTATATGTATATTTAATGTCTTAACTGTGCCCGTTTAAGTATTGAATATTCATATCTAATTTTACCACTGAAGGGAAATCTTAACATAAACATACAGTATATGGCTAGTCTCGGTACTTTAAAGAAAAAAATACACACCAGTATTCCATTTCTCCCTAAACATTGTAAGCTTCGCAGTCTTTAACTAACATGATACCGGAGTCAACAAGCATACTTTTAGAATTTGATTAAAAGGGAATATAATATGGAATCGCGTATCTCAAGAAATTAATAACGATATAATTATATTCATGTTGCAAAAGAACTGCAACAGAAATAAAAACTCCCTTGCTTTTAACAGAGCGTTCCATAATTTCTAACTACGAAAATGCCAGGTGAAAGGATTTGTAAACATATTTTGTTAAAGCAAGTCAGTTTTTTCCGCAACACATAAAATACATTTTTCCAAGAAAGTTTAGCCTTTGTCACTAATGAAACCACTAAATAAAGACATAAATATAGAAATCTTAAGATTTGTTTTATTTAATGTTGGTAGCAGGATGAACTGTCAGAGTGTATATTTTGTCGCAAACTTGCTGCAAGATGTTAACAGTGAAAAAGGTATTTAGAAATGAGTTATTTCAAGATGAAAAGGAAAACATACACGAAACATGGTTTCATTACAACCAGAATCGGTCTTGAGATATTTTTAACTTGATTTACAGTATTTGAGAGGTATGTCTTAACACCGATACTACAGTGCTTAAGTACTGCTCACGTATATGTTTCTAGGTTTATATTATGCATTTCATACGGTCAAATTACTTTTGAGCAACTAATAAGAAGCGCGAAACGGTATGCGTTTTAGTTTCGTTTTGTGCTGGGACCCGTGGATTGATTAGAGATATCAAGTACATACAAGTCATTTTTTAAATGTTGTAGTTCGTCTTGAAAAAATGTTACGAGTACATCATCTATCAACAATTACACAGGTTCTGTTTCCATATTGCGGATTTTGGTTAGGTATTATCAAATCCAGTGGCGCTGTGTGTTAGTTTACTGAGTCCCATGTCACATGGTCTGTGATTGAAACCTGTAAAACCGGTTTAATTCGTCACAGCCAGCACTCTTCAGGTGTGAGGGTCTTCTGCTCAGAATGAAACGCTAAAATGTTTGTGTATATTCTAATGGCAGTGGGGGCAGGGTGTGTGGGAACAGGTTTGGTTGAAATTGCATTGGAGATCTATGTTCTTCACACCTGAAACATTTTCTCTGAAAGCATTTTCTTCGCAGTTTAACCGATCTTGTTACAGCATGTTACAGTTTACTATTATTACCCATATTAATTTTAAGTGCTTAATGTAAAATCTTGTAAAAATATATTTTCATTGTTCAAATATACATTAAGTCTGACTATCATATAATAAATTAAATACAAAACTAAAGAAAAAATAGGGTTAAATATAATTCAAAATATTTTGCTAACAATGTTAACTGTTTATGAATAATAAAATGTATTAACTAAGGAGTAGGATGGCACAGTTGTTAGTATGTTTTTTGTTTTGTTTCTTTTTCATAAATACAACAGTAGTACCTGATGTCTCAGTGGCTTTCAAAATTAAATTATGCATGCATACCCTGTGAACTAGAAAGATAACTAAGATATCCATCCATTATATTCCATAATATCCATGAAATATATGGCGCTGAAATATGTGTGACGCAGTGGTGGCCTGACACGGTGAGGTGCCCTGGCAGCTGTGTGATGCAGTGGTGGTCGGGTATGTAGAGGTGCACTGGCAGCTGTGTGTTGTGACGCAGTGGTGGCCTGGCACGGTGAGGTGCGCTGGCAGCTGTGTGATGCAGTGGTGGTCGGGTATATAGAGGTGCACTGGCAGCTGTGTGTTGTGACGCAGTGGTGGCCTGGCACGGTGAGGTGCGCTGGCAGCTGTGTGATGCAGTGGTGGCCTGGTACGGTGAGGTGCGCTGGCAGCTGTGTGGTGTGACGCAGTGGTGGCCTGGCACGGTGAGGTGCGCTGACAGCTGTGTGGTGTGACGCAGTGGTGGCCTGGTACGGTGAGGTGCGCTGGCAGCTGTGTGATGCAGTGGTGGCCTGGCACGGTGAGGTGCGCTGGCAGCTGTGTGGTGTGACGCAGTGGTGGAAATGTTCACCATGTTTCACCATGCTGAAAATGTTTGTACCAGACTTTTTTGAGGCCTGTTTAATTGTGTCTGAAGTCTGATGTTGTAAATTTTATTGTTAAAAAGATCCATGAAAATGTCACTACTAAAGTTAGCTGGTACTGTAAGTGGCAAGTAGAGCTCATATTTTAGATTTTGTGTAGTTGCTAGCGTTGAACTGTGTGTTGGATGCACATGAATATATTCATTATATGCCAGCGCACCTCACCGTGCCAGGCCACCACTGCGTCACAACACACAGCTGCCAGTGCACCTCACCGTGCCAGGCCACCACAACGTCACACCACACAGCTGCCAGCGCACCTCACCGTACCAGGCCACCACTGCGTCACACCACACAGCTGTCAGCGCACCTCACCGTGCCAGGCCACCACTGCGTCACACCACACAGCTGCCAGCGCACCTCACCGTACCAGGCCACCACTGCATCACACAGCTGCCAGCGCACCTCACCGTGCCAGGCCACCACTGCGTCACAACACACAGCTGCCAGTGCACCTCTATATACCCGACCACCACTGCATCACACAGCTGCCAGCGCACCTCACCGTGCCAGGCCACCACTGCGTCACAACACACAGCTGCCAGTGCACCTCTACATACCCGACCACCACTGCATCACATAGCTGCCAGGGCACCTCACCGTGTCAGGCCACCACTGCGTCACACATATTTCAGCGCCATATATTTCATGGATATTATGGAATATAATGGATGGATATCTTAGTTATCTTTCTAGTTCACAGGGTATGCATGCATAATTTAATTTTGAAAGCCACTGAGACATCAGGTACTACTGTTGTATTTATGAAAAAGAAACAAAACAAAAAACATACTAACAACTGTGCCATCCTACTCCTTAGTTAATACATTTTATTATTCATAAACAGTTAACATTGTTAGCAAAATATTTTGAATTATATTTAACCCCTATTTTTTCTTTAGTTTTGTATTTAACTTATTACATGATAGTCAGACTTAATGTATATTTGAACAATGAAAATATATTTTTACAAGATTTTACATTAAGCACTTAAAATTAATATGGGTAATAATAGTAAACTGTAACATGCTGTAACAAGATCGGTTAAACTGCGAAGAAAATGCTTTCAGAGAAAATGTTTCAGGTGTGAAGAATATAGATCTCCAATGCAATTTCAACCAAACCTGTTCCCACACACCCTGCCCCCACTACCATTAGAATATACACAAACATTTTAGCGTTTCATTCTGAGCAGAAGACCCTCACACCTGAAGAGTGCTGGCTGTGACGAATTAAACCGGTTTTACAGGTTTCAATCACAGACCATGTGACATGGGACTCAGTAAACTAACACACAGCGCCACTGGATTTGATAATACCTAACCAAAATCCGCAATATGGAAACAGAACCTGTGTAATTGTTGATAGATGATGTACTCGTAACATTTTTTCAAGACGAACTACAACATTTAAAAAATGACTTGTATGTACTTGATATCTCTAATCAATCCACGGGTCCCAGCACAAAACGAAACTAAAACGCATACCGTTTCGCGCTTCTTATTAGTTACTCAAAAGTAATTTGAGCATATGAAATGCATAATATAAACCTAGAAACATATACGTGAGCAGTACTTAAGCACTGTAGTATCGGTGTTAAGACATACCTCTCAAATACTGTAAATCAAGTTAAAAATATCTCAAGACCGATTCTGGTCGTAATGAAACCATGTTTCGTGTATGTTTTCTTTTTCATCTTGAAATAACTCATTTCTAAATACCTTTTTCACTGTTAACATCTTGCAGCAACTTTGCGACAAAATATACACTCTGACAGTTCATCCTGCTACCAACATTAAATAAAACAAATCTTAAGATTTCTATATTTATGTCTTTATTTAGTGGTTTCATTAGTGACAAAGGCTAAACTTTCTTGGAAAAATGTATTTTATGTGTTGCGGAAAAAACTGACTTGCTTTAACAAAATATGTTTACAAATCCTTTCACCTGGCATTTTCGTAGTTAGAAATTATGAAACGCCCTGTTAAAAGCAAGGGAGTTTTTATGCCCGTTGAAGTAAAACAAAATGCCTGACAAAGTATGGCTTGGACAGATTCCAAGTGCTTGTACAAATGTGCTAAAGAAATTATACTTTGAGTATACAGCTTGTCCAAAGTCATCCATTATCAATACTATTAGTAATATCTTCAGTAAAGGCTTTGATGCATAAATATTTCTGATAAAGGAAGGTTGTGTACTTTTGTCCAACTGAGCAATCTTGCTTTCATAAAATATACCAACATTTTAATGACTGATGATTAACATGCTGTAATACACAGTTCAAAATTATAGGCTCAAATGCTGTACATGAGAGGTTAAGCTCCCCCTGGCGGTTTTACAAGGCGACACCGGATAGTTAGTCACGTGACACACGTGAACTGCGTGATACCCCGGTGGGCGTGTCGCGGTATGCCGCGAAATACCTCACCCATTTTGAATGGCTGCATCTGTAGATAGCATATTGGACCCTGTGCAAGGCTAGAATATAGGGTAGAAGGAAGGGAGAATCCAGTAACGAAAATCCAAATCGTTGAGCAAATCCGAAGTCAGATGGAGGGCTAAGATCCGTTATCCAAGAGGTCAATAAAAGCTGGAGAGAACTAAGAAAAGAAAGAGTAGGGGTCTGACTAATCCACAATAGTGAGCATGGAGTAGTGCAGTTGAAGGGCTTAAGTAGGGAGGAAAGTGGAAAGTGGTTGGATAATAGATTAATTGCAGTGAACAGTGCACGTTGGAATGTGGCGCCAAGTGTATGGTTGTGTGCAATGACCTCAGGAATGATCTTCAAGTTATAAATATTGTGTCTATAACCATGCATACAGTACAAGTAACGCTTAATGTTCTATAATTACTAGGTTCAATTTGCCACCTTTTTCATGGATGTTTGCTAAATAAGCCATTTTCTAGTCAATGGTATTTCCAGTCACTCCTATCTTGAGTGACTGTTGGAAGAATTCTGATGAGTGACATTTCTTGTTTCCTTAACTACAATTGTTAACATACAAATTAACAACAGGTAACAACTGTGGCCGTGGGTTAAATTCTGGAACTGGGGTCCTATCTGTGTGGAGTTTGTATGTTCTCTCCATGTTCAGCTGGTTTCGTCCCAGTCCAAAAACATACTGGTAGATCAATTGACGTGTTGGAAAATTGTCTCTAGGTGTGAGTGTGTGTATGTAAGTGTTAGTGTGTGTCCTGCAATGGACTGGTGTCCCAACCAGGTTGCTCCCCTGTGACCCTGGATTGGATAAAGTGGTTTGAAAATGGATGGATGATGATATGTTTTTGCAAAGTATTTTTCAGTATTGGAGTGGTTACGTTTGAGCTCATGGCTTAAAAGCAATTCACAAGTATCTTTAGCCAAAAAGACACCTAAGAAATGTAGAGATTAAATGGCAACATTGGTAAAAATATGATTGCAAAAACATCATTATTTTCAGATCTCTTACTAGTAGCAGATTTTTTTAATGGGTGTGAAGACTGGTGCCATTTTGGGATGTGTCAATATAGCAAAACTATAGTTCAGTTCCAATTCTTGAAACATCAACAAAAACAAAAAGAAATACAATGAGGTTTTATTGTTGTTAAACTAAAGAAAATAAATGTGTAAATTAGGGCAACTAAAACAACACAGATGATTTTCAGAATATAAGATATATTTGAGGGATTGGACATTACTTCAAAGACAAGTGAATTAATCAGTGAAATACTCAACAGAAAACAAGATCAATGTGCAAACCTGCAGAAACTACCAACCCAGCAGTTATACATGCACTAATACAAGTCTCAAATGTTTTACAAGTAAGCAAGTAACACATTGATAGTATTTATATAAAAATCTGTGTTTGTCTTCCAGCCACAAGGTAGACAAACAGGGAACTCTGTTCGTCCAAGCTATACATTTGTTTAGAATATGCTCTGCTTTTCTGGATCTCTACAAAAAGAAAGAGCCCAACTGTCTAATTTTGTTGATCAGGAGAAAATAACAGTGAGTGCATGAACACAAAATTTCTTCTGTTTCAGAGAGAATATCTAAGACAGAATTCTGCACTTTACTCACTCAGTCCTTCATCCTGGATTCTTAGAGAAAAGTCCTGACTTGAACTGCGTGCAGTCAGGAGTTTGTAAAAGTCAGTTTGCCAGTTCAGTTGGAGAGATGTTAAGAGAACCAGTGAATTAACCAGCAAAAATGAGTTATCAAAGACACTTTTGATTTAATGCATATCAGTGCTTCAACATCTGCAAGAGTTTTCTGAAAGAAAAAAAAACATGGGTGTACAGTAGGTTCATTTAGAAGTATAATAAATGCTAATACGGTTAAGTTAGTTCATAGTTACAGATAGGTTGGAAGCTTAGTCTGGTTTAGACTGTCTCTGACTGAGTGGGTCTGGGGTAGAAATAGTAAAACCTATAGAACACTCTGTAATATATAAATGACTTTCAAGTGTAAATCATTATCTGGGATCTGTATAAGAGGCTTTATTGGGAGATTCCACAGACCTAGTATGAGTCCCATTTAAAAGAAGAAATAATACTAATAATAATCAGATTTTTTTTCTGGGAGGGATTTTCTTACAGAGAATAACTGGCAATTCAGCAACATTCCAAGCACTTAACCTTAACCCCCGATAAAAGGAAGAACTGGAGGCCAAGTCACAGACAGACCCAATATTCACTTTTTGTCAGTCCAAACAACAATTGCACCATTGTACATACTTGTAGACAGAGTATTCCACAGGCAACACAAGTAGCTATTGATCATGTTGATATTTTCTTGAATTAGACTTTTTTGGACAGGCACTTGAAATAATTACTGTAGAATACTTGAGTTTGGTAGATACAGTAATGAGATAATGGAACAGAAAATTAAGTTTCAAGACTCAAAAAGGCCAAATGGACAATACCTTATACAGTAAGTACAGTATTTCTCTTAATGCAATCAATATAAAATATGTTCCTAATCATCATTAACTAGATCCATGTACAAATATTGGCAAAGACTCAGGAAATAGACTGTATGAACAGACATTTAGTTCCATTTGATTTACAGGTACCTGTGCTGCAGCATTTCATAAATACTAAACGACTACTATTACCATAATCTGTATCTTCAGGGAAAAGTTGTAAATACATGTAACTAAATATAAATCAGTCTCCCTTCCCTTTTTTCCAAGATGTTACAGTGGATTCAAATAAGAAAGAGTTAACACTACTTTAAAATTATACTTGAGCACTTGCCATCCATTTTATCAAGCACATACTGTACAGTGAGCATATTTTATATTATCTATAAAATACTTAATTAACATGCCTTCTAACATAGTTTTTGAGGGATTAAACATTTTGGTGTTTTCTTTGGCATCAAGTAAAGGAATAGTGGCAATGCCAGCTGAGGAAATTAGGAGACATACTGTACAGATGAAAGTTAGAGTAATAACCAGAACTGATATCGTTCTTGACTCTGGTGGTACTAGGTCCTCTTTCCGGTTTTTGTGAGTGTGAGCTGTTGGGCATATGATCTGCTTTGCTTCTGCTCAGTTTCAGTCCAGAAACTTTAAAGTGATAAAGGCTGCACCAGTGTGCACACATAAAGAGCTTTGATTCCATTTTGAGAGTCTGTTGTTTGAACCTTAGCCCATTTATATATACTGCAGTATATTTTTATAATGTTTGCACGGAAGCCATTACCTAAAAAGAAAAGATTGCATTATATTTTAAGTTAATATTTGGCTAAAATATACTACCATGAAAAACTGCTCTTCTCTTCTTGCTTCATGGTGACACTTCAAATTAGCTAAGAAATGGAGAGCGCACCACTGACTTCAGTATTATTCCGGTGAACTGTTTTAAAACAGTGTTATTCCTCCTTGGATTTGAAAATGTAGATCAATCATTTTCCTTCTAAAATGCGACTGCATGAAAAGCATAGCACACAGTACAAGCCCTTTATTTAGACATATTATGGTCTCTATTGATGTAAACCTCACTGTTTTCTCACTGACCCCAACAATTAAATATGCACAATTTACAATCTGGAAAACATTTCCCATACTCATTTTAACATGTAAAATAAAGACTTCCTTTTTTCTCATTATTTAGAAGGAGAAACAGGCACCACAGCTCTGAATTCACACCTCTGATTTCTATTTTTAACTGCATTTTAAACTGTCTGCATAATCCTGCAAAAGAGCAAAGCTGTAAAATGAATTAATTAATAACAAGCAATATGTTGTTGATACTGAAATGAAACATGAAAGTTAGGACAGCTTGGAACATGTTTGCTGTTTACTGTTCTAATATTTTGTGTTCTTTAAAAATGTTTATTTAATCAACACAAAACTACAATGTATTTTATTTGTCCTAGTTTTGATAAACTCCACATGAAATGTGTGGTTCATGTGGTTTAGGCATGGTGACAGTACGATGGTTTGGGGTTCAATCCCTTTTTAGTTCAGTATTTAGTTAGACTTACATACTACATTTATGTAAATCTGGTACAGAAGAGTAATACTTCATTTTAAATATTTAAAGTTATACAATTTAATCAGGTTAAAGCTATAAAGAAATAGCTAAAATCCGTAAAAAAGATAATCCAAATAATTAAGCAGTAGAAGGGGTAAATATGAAACAAACTCTTGTTTGTCAATGACAGCAAAGCTAGAGGAGTGAAATGATACAAAGTGATTTTTTAAAATAAAAAACATAATTTATGGATTGGAAAATTTCTGAATGAAGTGATCCAGGTGCACCTTCTCAGATAATGTATTGAAAAGCGATAAACAGAGCAGAGAAAAAGTTTATGAATTCTGTAAATTGGTCTGTATTCTTGAATATGTTATACCTAAAACAAAATTCAGTATTTCGGTTAGATCCTAATGAATGCAATAGAAAGATTAAATATTTATAATGTATTTGGCCTGATTCATCTAGCTGAGGGGATGGCTGATAGGATAAGCTCCCCATATGCCCACCCACTATTGCAAGGATTGAGCTTTGGAGCTTGCTGAAAGGGTTTAGATGCGAAGTTTAAACCAGAGGGGGAATGTGAGAGAGTAATGCAAAGGGATGATCTCGGTGATCTCGGAGACTTACATACAGTATATAGGCAAGCAGAAGTGTGCGAGACAAAGATTAAACCTTTACCCCTGAACTTCAGTTATAATCTCCATATAAATTCTCATTAAAACCTTAATAAAAGATTAATATAATTAAATGTAAAACACAAAGACATAAAATATATTTGAATTATTTGATTAATGCTATAATCCACCAGTAAATAGTGGCACAATAGCAACAATAAATTTAACTAGTTTAGTGTAACTGTTGTTCAGTGTCATGTGGCTCATTGGGTTTTGGGAATTTTGGGACATTCTTCCTTACAGTACTGCTTTATCTAAAAAATCACTAATGGTTGAGATTTTCATTTGCAGTTTTCCTCTTCAGACTCTGCTATAACATTTCAATGAAGATTTATCTCGTGACATTGACTTGGTCAATAGAAAATGCTAAATTTCTTCTTATACAGCCATTATGCTGTAGTCACTTTTTCCTCAGAGAACTCTCCTGTATCCAATCCTCCGTTCTTTTCAGCTCCACAGGTAGAAGATTATATACCTTCTTTTTGGCTAGAACTCCAGGCCTTGAATGAAGGGCTGGAATTAAGTGATGGGGAGGTTGGGGGGGGGGGGGGGATGTAGACCTAACCACTTGGGGATAAGTAAGAAAATGAGTGCATGCAGTTACAAGGATTGTCCATGTACACCAACAGTTAGTTTTGGGGATTTTACAGGACATTTTAACCAGGTGTCAAACTACACTGTCCCTTCCTTTTTTGTCCCTTGTGCTTCCTTTCTGTCCTCCTGTTTTGGGTCTGCTCCATGCTGTCCAGCAACCCCACAGAATGTGTATACTGTAACTACTGACTGTGTGGCATTGGGTGGGTGTCTAGGTAAACAGTGTGTTGCTTAATCCGTGTTGATTGTCACCTGCCGTACTCCTTGTTCCAAGAAGCCTTTTATTAAAAAAGGAAAGCAGACATGACCAGAAATGAAAAAAAAATTACAACCAACCCCTGACAAAAAACGCTTTTTTTTAAGTATATGCATACTTAAAACTACACATAGGCCTTGCAAACCACTATCATACAATGATTTTTGTCACACTGTGACACTAGTGAGGATGTACAGTACAGTATGTGTTGCCTGTTTAAATCAATCTTAAGTTTTTGCTTTGTTAATACAGTATGCTGCTTTCTCTTAACAATATTATTCTCTCTCTCAGTATGCCTGTACATTGGATTTCAAATCTTTTAAAAAGTGCTATATTTGATTGTAAATGTGTTTTATTAATGTCCCAAATGAGTAATGTCAAGAGAACAAAAAATGAAAGAGCAAAATACGAGATGTCATCACGAAAAGTCCAATTTCAGAATTCAGTGCATCTCTACACTGAGCACTTTGACTTAGTCACCAAAAATGTATTGTTCTGTTTGTTTATTGTCTGTCATATTGTCACTGTTTATTATTTACTGTTTTGTAATGTACAGTCTACATTGTGTGGTGTTATCTGTGGTACTGCGTTGTCATACTGTGCATATCCTGAGAGAATGATGTGAATAAGAATCCCATTGTAAGTATACAGTATATATGGCACATAAACTTCTCTCTCTCAAAAACTGAAAAAGTAAGTTTTAATCAATACACATTTGATCTAAATGTCTTTTAAGAAAGGGCATTTGTAGAACTGGATCTTATTTAAGTATAAGAAGGCATACTGATGGTAGCTGTTGAACCTTAAAACCCTCATTGAATGTAGTTATCAGTACAACCTAAACACACACACTTTCTAAGTGAAAGCATGCATCTGAAATTTTGGCCAAGAGGCAAATATTTCATGTATCATAAGCCTCAAATGAAAGAGAGGGCTTGTAATAGTCTTATTATTGCACATCAGCCTCTTATCTTGCTTAAACAGCAGAGACGGCACCAAGTGATAAAATCATCAATGTCACTCGATCATGTCAAGATTAAAGTTACACAGCTGCGGGCAAGAAGATAACTTTGCCAGAGCAGTTTGCAGTTTCAAGTGGATTCTTATGTATAAAGCATGCCATAAGCGTTTCACCCATAAATGAACAGAAAAGCAATTTATTTGCAAATTTAGTTTCAGGATATACCTCTTGAGATAAACCCATTCAATGATGAAAGAGGATGAATAAACAAAAAAAGGAAAAGATGCTCTCTGTTCAGTAAGATGAAACATAAAACATACAAAAAAAATTTGCAAAACATGTTATTTAGGAAGAAATGTATGTCTTCCACAGAATTATTTGTTCCCATTGAATATCTGTTTTGCCGGTTAAGTTTTTCTTAGTTTGTTTTGAAAGCTAATTTTCTTTTATCTTTCATATTTTTTGGTGTTGACCAATATTTCTAAATGATAAAAACTGCTAAATTGCTAAATGATAAAAACTAAAAATAATCTTAGATAAAGGTTCTCAAATTTTCTAGAAACAGTTGAAGGTAATTGTAATCAATACTTAGCTAGCATGTTATATATATATAATAATGTAATATACTAGGAAGGATAATTCATACTGATGATTGTTTCAGGAATTAGAATTATTGTGTAGCATAAATCATGGTGCAAATTGGTGTGCAGATTCACTATAGGGTAATTCATTCTTTGTGAATTATATTTTGCTTTTGGTTTTTGGAGCATTATTTAGCAAGTCATTTCTTGATTGGAATTAAGATGGTTGCTGCATTTGTTAATTTGATTAGACAGGAAACAGGAATTCTAATTTTAGTACGGTAAATAAATGGTTGGTAAACTTAAGACCTTATGGGGAAAAAAGTGTTAAGTGACATCGCTGTTCCACTTCTTATGTTTTCTCTGATAGCTTTCGCAGTTTTATTTATTGTACAGACTGTAGATTCATTTGCACCAAACAACAAAGTAACTTCACTACGGCTTAGTCCTTCTCACAACATATCAAGCACTTCGATCTTTTCTTCAAAGCTCATCATAGATCTAGATCACTTAGCAACATTGGAATCTTCTCCCTTTATCAAATGTTTAGGAGAAATTATAGTTTATTAGTTAATCAATTTATTATTATTTAACCAACAACTATAACTTTTCAATAATCATCAAAATCCAATGCAATAACATACACTAATATGCATGGAACACATTAAGAATATGAGAGAAATTTACTCACAAAGAAGGTTGAGCAAGAGATCACACTTTGTGGTTTCTCTCTCTCTCTTCCTCTCATAAACTCTCGAGCCATCTTGCATCACAGCTCACGGATGCTTCTTGAACTTGTGGATACTCAAAATCTGGGGTTCATGAAGGGTAAAATGGTAAATCTGTGCGGATACTCAAAAAGCGTAAGGTAAATACATGTATAGTAAAGGATTACTGTATTGTATTGATATCCACTGAGGACTGATGATTATTTGCTACAAAAGTCTGTTACCCTGAGTGAGCAGTAGTTACTAACTTCAGAAAAACTGTTACACACAAGTTTGAAAGTTTTGTTTTATTCATAAGCCTTTATCAAACTAGGATTCATTTCTTACATTTCAACCCCCAAGGCATGATTACTATTGCACAAGATTGGATTTGAAGGTTAGATTTTTTGTACATGTACTTGTGTGCTAATGAACAGGCTGCTAAATAAGCAGGGCATACACAATGTGAAAAAGAAATGATGGCATCTTTGACAGAGATCTCAGAAGTTTCTTTTTATTTCCTAGACAGGTTATATTTAATTAAATAAACATATATGTATGTGTATAAATGAATAGTTCCACAGTTTCAATTTTATTTTTGAAATCAATAATAATAAAATAATGTTTAGACTTATATAGACTATACAGTATTTATACAGTATATGCACTGGGCACTTTACTCAAAGCACTATAGAGTTAATGAAAAGGCACCAATGTGCACCACCTACCTGGGTGATGCAATGGCAGCCAACATGCGCCAGTACATTCAATACACATCATCTACCAGTGGGGACAAGAACAGAGTAATGACGCCATGATCGGTAAAGGCCAGAGGGAAATTGGACTAGGACACTGGGGTAACACCCCTACTCTTTTCAAGAAATGCCCTGTGATTTTTAATAATAACAGAGAGTTAGGATCTCAGTTTTATGTTTCATCCAAAAGATGGTTGAGGTTGAGGTTAAGGGATAAGGAATAAGGAATTTAATTATACAAGGGTTTATTAGTATTTTGGGACTATTTCATCAAGACTCAAAAGTTCTGGAAGAGCTTACAATCCAGTCCAAGTACTGAATGTGGATAACAGCCACTGCAGGCAAGCTTGTCAATTCACTAGACTTACACATTGGAAGATCATGTGTATTATTATGTATTTTGAGCTTAATTTTAGTTCACAAAACCAATCTTTAGTTGTAAAAGCATCATAGTATTTGAGTAGTATTACTACACATACAGTAGGAGTTTTACTTTATAGAATGCACAATTATTAGAGAATGCATTTTGTCTTTTTTTTACTGCAGCTCCTGGTATCCAGGTATCCTGTTATAACAATAACAGGCTTCTACTCAGATATCTTAATACATACTGTACTTGAGCCAACGTGCTCAGGTCTGTCTTTTTTGTTAACAGTAAGTCTTCAAACTGAATTTAGTAGGCCTTTCTACCTCAAGATATTTGTCAATATTTTAGAAAAGATCATCCTAAAATAGCAATTTTAAATAAACTGTGGGTAGAACCTTCCACTGTTCCACTGTTGTACTTCTGGTATATAAAACTCTAGATATGTTTAAATATGAGGTGATAACCTCATTTTTTTACATGCTTTTGTGTCTGCTTGTAACTGCAGTGCAATTTTTTCTTGTGTTATGTTTTATTCTTAAATGTGCTTTGTTGTGAATCAGTTTGTGAACAAATATAAAAGAACTAGAGAAAACAATTACTATTTGTAATTGCAAATCTAATTTTTCATTAGAAAAGGATACAAAATTGCAATTAAGTTTTAACTCCATTCACAGCAGTACTAAACCATCCCTGTTACAGTGGACCTTAGCAGTAGAGTTCTTCATAGAAATGATATCAAGAGAGACTCAGATAACACCTACAGTAGCAAATTATGTCACATGAGACTGATGAATATCCCTTTTTAGATTAATGGACAAAGGACAAGAGAACTGTATCCAAAACCTAACCACATTTGGTGTGTACAACTTTCCCACACACTGGGGCCCAGGGACAAGTTCAAATTCAATTATTAGGATTTGCAGAGACAGACTTTATATCAAATATTGTCCCAGTAAATTGTGTCAACTATGATATTCAAGACCATGTTGCAAGTAGTTCAGCTGCTACTGAAGGTTTGTATGGAAAAATATAAAAGAACAAGTAGAAGAAGCCTTTTTCCCCTAAAGCCATATACTGTAGATTATGCATTCGGTCAACAACCTGTCCCACTAGGGAATGCCACTGGCATACATTGTAGAAATACTGTAAGTACAAAAAGAAAGAGGGACTGTAATGTTGCATTGTAACTGCAAGTCCTGCAACAAGCAAATACCATACTCACTAAAATAATTTGCTGAAATATAAATCTCTTTGTTACTCTAAACAGAAAAAAAGGAATATTACCTGTAAGGCATTTACAAAAAAAAAACATACAATGATTTTGAGAACGTTTATAATGGATACCAAATCTCAATTAATTCCGTAATTATTGGGACAAAACAAAATCTCCATTAATGAAGAGGTATCTCAATTATGTATTATTTATATACCTTTTGGGAATATTAGCCCAACTGTTCAGAGCCCTGATAACGAATCAAAATCTTGAAAACTTTCAAGTAAATAAGGCAGGCATATATAATCATATATTTTTATAATTGATATTATATATAAATAATTAGGAGGCATTGTCAAATACATATACCTGCTTACAGTATATAAAAATGTATACATTGCATAACGTTATACTGTATATACTGTAGCATTTGGTATTGTTAACAGAAAAAGGAGTAGACATAACAGAGATGAAAATGGCTAACCCTAATGGAGATTACTTTTTGCCTAATAATAAAATTGCTAATAATATTGCTGCAGTGCTAGACTACTGTACATATTTTTAATGTTAAAATTAATCGAAAAAATGTATATCCCAAAATGGCCATAAGGTGATGAAGTGCCTTCTCCACATCCAAGCAAAGAATAGCATGAGGCCCATGTCTATAGCTGCGTGAGTAATGTAGAGGAGACAGTGAACATTATTAGGTTCAAGTACCATTCAGATTGTGGTAAACATCTTTGTTCATACAGTATACTGTACATTAGCAGCCAGCATGATAGCACTTTACTATGTACCTTGGTATCTGACAACATCAGTAAGATGAGATGACAACTTGCTCACAGTGCATGGTTTTTGTCTTTTTCTCAATGAAGGAGATATATTAGAAAAAGTACTATCCCTTAAAAGGGTAACTTCTACAGGGACTGTATGTGTCATTTTAAACAAGGAGCAACCTAATTGATACCAGGAATTTTAAAATTTAGAAGGGATACAATTAATGCCAAGTGGTATACCTTTTGTCTTGTCCTGAACCACCAACTTTAGACAGGATTCTGCTCAGACAGGGATACAGCCATCTCCAATATAGCTGCTTCTGCATGTAGTGTGCTCTCACGAGGGACCAGTTCTGTAGGGGTTTGGGCATTTACTTGGACAATTATTAATTGTAGCAGTAAGTCACAAAATGATTCTTTTAATGGCCTTAGAATCCAACCTTGCGGTATAACTCAAACAACGCAGGGTTATCAGAATACAAAAGATATATATTCATTCAGTTACAAAGAGTTACATATATCAAGAGGACATACGTTCAGTATATCATTCATTTAGACCGTTTTGTAAATGAACTTGGTCACAACTTCTACACTAGATACTCAAAACAAGTACATAACTCTTAGGAATTAAATTGATATCAACTGGTTGGGATAACAATTGAATTCTTGAGCTGTAATGCAGTGAAGTTGAATACTCATCCAATCTCTGGGGATTCAGATCTCCTGCAGGCACAAAGAAACAGCTGCAGGCTTGTTGCTGTCCAATCCGTGCTCCCTGGCTTCGTACCAGGCTGTGCTGTGCGGCTTGCGACGGTGCGCTGCTGATGCTCTCTGAAGACCGGCTAGTTAGTGTTGGCTGAAACTAGCAAGAGTTTGTGCACAGGAGAAAAGATGACTGTAGGTCCCAGTAGGTCAGGAAGAGGACCGGTTCGTTCCTAATGAAGCGCTAGTTCTGAATAGTGTTCCAGCTGTCCACAGTTCCAACCTGTTCATGAGGCTTGCTGCTGATGCTAACCTCGGGTGGATCCTCTGGTTACTCTCTGGCAACCTCCGCTCTAGACTCTTAGAACAGAGGAAAGTTCTGGCACTCGGACACACTGGCCATTCCGTGGTTGTCCGGGCTGAGTCTCAGGATGGTCAGGAGGCACGCTGCGAGAATGTCCTGCCCTTGGGAGCCTTTCTGCTCCTGGGCTGTCCTGCCCTGGAATTGTCTTGCACCCCTGGAATTCTTCTTAGAGATTCTCCTTAGAATTTCTCCTCAGGCCCTCTGTGTTGCCTGTTTTTACCTGGAGGAACTTCAGCTCATTCATTGGCTGAAAGTTTCATGGGTATCAGAGACCCACGTGGGTTACTCGGCCCTACCAGTCCCTGATTGGTTGATCAAAGTGAGATATGAGTCACTTACTCCTGACACTTAGGAATGCAGTCCAGATGTCCATCTGGCACTCCCTAGACAGATAGGTGCCAATGGATGACCATTGATCATGATAGCAGGCTTAGCTAAGTGCATCCCCATTTGGGAGCTGTCCCTTATCAAAAGAAAACATCTTTAAATCAGCCTGCATGAATAGCTTCTCTGTGGCTGCACCACAGAGATGAAGAGGGAGATGGGGCCTCATTTGGGAAAGCACAGCAACACTTAATTCTGTCTTATTAACAAGCCTAGCCGCTACATGCACAATAAAAGCTATGTACATAAGTCTTATGTCAGAACTTTATAGTTTAGAATGAAAGAGCCAAAATGTGGCAAGTATGAGATGAGGATGTGACAGTAGTGTCTCCTGTGCTGATCTATCAGCAGGAATAGCTGCAAAATATTCATTACTACAGAGTCAAAAACTAGTTAAAGGACGGTAAGGAGTTCATCAGCCATTTCTATTTTTAAGACATTTACCATAATGTTTAAGTAAGAAATTAAATTAGTGGGCTACTGAGGGTCTGTTAGAGCTACATTTTTCTTTCCATCAGTATACTCCCTCTGAGTTGCTATGGTTTTGCAATGATGCAGGTAGTTTCATAGGTGCATGTCTCAGAGCCAAGCTGATTAAAAAAGTGTCAATTCAAAACTGAGGGGGGATAAAAAAAAATAGAAACTTACAATAGAAAAAAACAGAAAGCTTTATTGAAAGCAAAATGGAAGCATTGATCCAAAAAGTTAAAGCCGCTTTCTCTTGCTTTTAGTAATTGGCAGCAAACTGAGCTTTCAGACATCCAGTTATATTGACACAAAGCTCCCAAATATGCTATATTTATATAAAAAAAACAGTAGGACAATATTTTACCAATCACAAAATACATTTGCAATGTCTTTAGACACTGTCAAGTCAAAGTTGTGGTGGGGTTTAACAAGGCATTTCAGGGCTAATTAGTTTCCATGATGCACAAAGTCCTTTGCAACAAGGTGTACAGCAAACACATTAGAGGCACAAGAAAAAAAACACTTGCACCCCAGGACAGCTCTACAAATGTATGAACTTAGGATGTCCCTTCTGTTAAAGTACCTTCAGTACCTTTGTCTTTGCATGCTCTTTAATATTAAAAATACAGTATGATTTTTAAATGTTACCAATATCATTTAATGTAAGACTATAAAAAAATTAACAATCATATACAGTAGCTGTTGCTAATAGCTAGCTGACCCATGGATCTTATCCAGCCATTTCTTGGAAGAAGACAGGATATCTGCTTCAACAAAATATCTTGTGTAAAAAAAGTGGATTTTACATTCTTCTCTTTAGTTTGTGCACTGAAGCTACAAATGGGGGTCTCAGGGCACTAGTGCTGCTTGGAGTGCCATGGAAACAGTTCTGCTCTAATTAATGTCCTCATAGACCAAATGGACACAGGTTGTTTCAGACTTTTATTCAAAGTATATAGTTATAAATATATAAAATAACAATACTGTATATATACATGTATATTTATTCTATACTGATATATACAATCCATATACCCTAAATAACCTTTCCAGAGACAATTGTTTAAATATGGTATATCAATTCATGGAATTCCCATTAAATACTGTTTTTAAAAAAGTTCATTGGGAAATTCTCTCTTCACTTGAAATGTCTGTCAAATTTCTCAAATAAACAAATTCAATGCAGTATATATGCACATAAAATAAACATTGTATATATACATGTATTTATATAAGGATGACAAAGCAATGAGGAATTTGTTTGGGGATATTTATATCATGGAATGTGCAAATTAAAAACATTCACACCAACCTTTGTAGACTCGCAAATAATAGTTATTCAATATAAATAAATCCCCCACTGAGTTTAAGCGTTGTAAATATTAACTTTAACTGTATTTTTTTATATTTCAATTTATAGTAATTGTTTGTGATAACACAAATAGTTAAACAGTGTTAACAGGTTTGTCAAGATAACTGTGTACTTATTTGAAAAGTGATCTGTTAATTTTGACTGGTAAGTTGTGATATAGTCTGATACCTGAAAATAGCCATTTTCTTGTTTGCTGTAGTGAAAAACATGAGATGCAGTACAAAAAAAACAACAACAACCCAGAAAAAAAATCATATTCCTAACCTTGCGAATCGGGACTTAGCATTCATGCATCCAAGTTTGATTTATTTTTGAAAGCTTGTGTTTCTAGGAATTATGCTCTTAAACGATCAAAGCAGATTTGATCATATTTCTTGTATAGTCAGATATGACTCCATTTGATCCTTTCTGTGGCATTTTGATCAAGGCAAGCACATTATTTTAAATATTAGAGAGCCCTTTGAAAGCACTAAAGGTTACAATCCAAGCTTGTGCATTATTTTGTTATCAAACACCTTTCATATTAGACAGTGAAAGCTAAGATTTATTCAAGAATTTGAAAATAGAAAAGAAAAATAAAAAGTCTCTGGTTGCTATATCTGCACATTGTTGGCATGGACTTGTGAACATGTAGTGTGCAAAACGTATATACTATTGTTGATGAGGAATTAAATATTCAGTAAAAGCCAGAACTTAGTTTATCTAGTGCATTCTATTCCAGCTAAGCAATGATTATGCAACTGCAGACATTCATTCAATTCTTCAAATATGTTTGACAATGTAAATGACCAACAAGATATAATGGCATTGGGGTCAGTGTACATGATTATTGTTTGCAAGTTATTAAAATGCAACACAGGCAATAGTTCAAGATAGCATTGTTTTTGTTTTGAAACTTATTTAGTTAAAGTATGGCATCTAAGTTAAAGTTTTACAGCAAGAACTACTGCTGCTAACTCAGCTCCAAATTGTGTGGTTTGATCTGGTTTCCTCTTGCTTCCAAAAGACTGGCTTAGTTTAACTGGCTCTTCTAAAGTGCAAAAAGACTTTCTTTGTACAGTATGTTACCCATGTGACAGAATAGCATCCCTACCAAAGGAAGAATAGTCATGTGATTTCAGTGATATCGTGCACCATATGGTTCCAGTATAGAGCTTGTAATAGAGGAATCTAATGCAGCTGGGTGACATTAGTCTTCTCTATAAATGGCTAGAAGATTTCTTCACAGGAGAAGATTTCTAGTCCTGTAGTGAGACCAATCCTTTGGGTTAAACATCAGTCCTGAGATGTGAGTAATCTTTTTGATTTTGTTAGACAAAACCTATTAACTGTAATGGTATTTTCCAGCACTTACGGGAACTAAATTGTAAAAATGCCTATAATCAGCATGTTCACTCACAAGAATCCAGTGCTCCAATTGGAAAGGCCTCAAGGAATTAAGGTTTAAGAGAAATCTGAGTAAGGCTGTAGTTTACAAACCATATTATAGTGGGGCAGTACATTATTATTCCCTGTTCTGGGATTCCCCAAGGTAATACAACTACTACGCTATGCTACTGGTTAAAGATGGTCTCTGATAATATCAAAGTATATTATTTAATTCAATCAGTGTTTTCTGATACATTTTACCTTAATAAATTCTAAAATGATTAATCATTGCATTTGTATGTTTCATTTATTGAAACTCCAAAATACTTTTTAAAATATATACAGTATATATACTGTATAGATGGCATCTATCAAAAAAGTACATACAATTAAAGACACAGCTTTATTGAAAACAGCAAAAAAAAAGGCCACTGGTAGAACAATGAAGCTATACCATAGAAGTATTTTGAACAATTTTAACAATCATTCAGTGTTTTTTGATCATTTGGTAATTTCATATTGTCCAGTTGTAGTGTGCTCTCTGAAGGCACCAGTTCTGTAGGGTTTGGGCATTTACTGGGACAATTATTAATTGTAGCAGTAAATCACAAAATTGATTCTTTTGATGGCTTTAGAATCCAACCATGTGATATAACTCAAACAACGCACACACACATGTACTAATACACAAGGAAACATTTATTAATACATAGAATATGCATATAAACCTAACAGATCTTATCGAGAGGGTTATCAGAATACAAAAGGTATATATTCAGTCAGTTACAAAGAGTTACATATATCAAGAGGACATACGTTCAGTATATCATCCATTTAGACCGTTTCGTAAATGCACTTGGTTATAACTTCTACATTAGATATTCAAAACAAGTACAAAACTCTTAGGAATTAAATTGATATCAACTGGTTTGGATAACAATTGAATTCTCGAGCAGTAATGCAGTGAAGTTGAATACTCATCCAATCTCTGGGGATTCAGATCTCCTGCGGGCACAAAGAAACAGTTTCAGGCTGTTGCTGTCCAATCCGGTCTCTCTGGCTCGGTGCCAGGCTGTGATGTGCGGCTTGCGACGGTGCGCTGCTGATGCTCACTGACCGGCTAGTTAGTGTTGGCTGAAACTAGCAAGAGTTTGTGCACAGAAGAAAAGATGACTGTGAGTCCCAGCAAGTCAGGAAGAGGACCGGTTCGTTCCTGATGAAGCGCTAGTTCTGAATAGTGATTCAGCTGTCCACAGTTCCGACCTGTTCACGAGGCCTGCTGCTGGTGCTAACCTCGGGTGGATCCTCTGGTTACTCTCTGGCAACCTCCGCTCTAGACTCTTAGAACAAAGGAAAGTTCTGGCACTCGGACACACTGGCCATTCCGTGGTTGTCCAGGCTGAGTCTCAGGATGGTCAGGAGGCGCGCTGCGAGAATGTCCTGCCCTTGGGAGCCTTCAGTCCTGTGCCGTCCTGCCCTGGAATTCTCCTTTGAATTCCCTTTAGAAAAGTCCGAAAAAGTCTCCTACAGGTTCTCTGTGTTGCATGTTTTTACCTGGAGGAACTTCAGCTCGTTGATTGGCTGAAAGTTCCATGGGCATCAGAGTCCCACATGGGTTACTCGGCCCTACCAGTCCCTGATTGGTTGATCAAGGTGAGATATGAGTCACTTACTCCTGACACTTAGGAATGCAGTCCAGATGTCCATCTGGCACTCCCTAGACAGATAGGCGCCAATGGATGACCATTGATCATGATAGCCAGGCTTAGCTAAGTACATCCCCCTTTGGGAGCTGTCCCTTATCAAAAAAAAACCATCTTTAAATCAGTCTGCATGAATAGCTGCTCTGTGGCTGCACCACAGACATGAAGAGAGAGATGAGGCCTCATTTGGGAAAGCACAGAAACACTTAATTCTGTCTTATTAACAAGCATTGCCGCTACACAGTACAATTTGTCATCACTCAGAAAGAGGACTGTCCAAAGACCTTAGGAGCAAAATCTGCCTCCAAACGTCTTGCAATGGCATTAAAAATATACAGTAAATGTGGTGTTCTTACCTAGCACTGGGAACAGGTCTGTTCTGATTATTAGATTATTCCTGTAGAGTTAGTGTTATGACAGCTAGCTGGAACTGAAAGCAAGTGCAAGAGCTCGATAATTTCTGGAAGCTGGGAGAGAAAGCCGAAGTGGTGGAGCTTGAATTCCACCAGGATGGCGGAGGCAGGACAGAGAGTGGCTGAGATGGTGAAAGGAATATGGTGGTTGAGACCAGGGCTGGTTTCATAGCAAAGGCAGTGTTCAGAGCAGGAAAACACATGGACACTTTGTGGAAAATCTGTGGAGGATTTGGAGCCACTGGTCCAGGTGGATCGGTTTCAGGACAGACTTGGAAGTCTTTCGGCAGACTGAGGCAGAGAATAACTTTTCACAGATGCAGGTCAATACTGTAAATGGACTGCTGTAATCTTTAAAAATCTCAATGTCAGAGCACCTCTAGCATAACAGGTTTAAATAGTAAGTTTTGATGAATGAAGCACATGTTAATTGGATGAGGGAGGCTGGAATAATTGGCCCAAGTGAGTCCTACTTGCTCCAGGTGTTATGCAGCCACTTCAGGGAATGTGCGTGGTTTCTGTGTAAATCGAGGTCTCTGACTTCAGGCTCACCTTGGCATGACAGTTAGTGCCCAAACTCTTGAAACACCTCGGTGGACACTTTGCCGGTCATCTTTCTGTAAAGATGACCGGCATCTTTACAGAAGATGGATCAGGTATGTATAGTATTATATTAGACTATCATGTACAAAGATATTCAAAGCTGGTCTTTGAAGTTCCCTAGACATTTCTATTCCCATGAAAAGCTCTCCTGTTGTTTAGACTTTCCAAAAGGTGGTTGGTTACATTTTAGAGTTACCATCCAAGTTTTAAGGTAATTGCAATGTACTACTTGTGGAAGACTGCTTCACTAAGTATGTCAGCCTTTATGCACTGCTGATCAGAACTACCAACAACTTATTTTAACACTTCTTTCCATACATGATTCCTACTCTGTTATTACACCTTATCAGGACAACACCAAGGTTCTTTTGTACCAAGCATGAAAGAACCTGCTGTTCCCTCTTCTTATGCATCGGGTATCAGTGTACCTAAGGCTCACCACTGAGATGGCCAGACAATAAATCTAGAACTGTGTTTAACTCAGTGGAGGCAACTTCCTGGTTTCCTGGAACCTGGGAACAGACTCTACTGAAATTATTTAACCCACCGCTATTCCTTGTTCTGATAAAATGGATTAGTGTTCTCTATTAATTCTTGGCTTTGAACTCTTTTATTTTTCTTGTTTTATGGTTTTATGTTGAATGATTTAAGTTCTTGGATATCTACATACCTTTTTGCTTCATATTAAGGTTAGCAGCTCTTTACCTTAGGTTCTTTATAAATTTGTGCAATTCTCAAATTCATTGAGAATTTGTAATTGAAACTTGGATGTTTCTTTCCTTCCTACAAATATACCTGACAAATGTGGAGTTAGTAGGTAGATTGGAAAAAATATATTCACTACAAAAGCACCAAATTATTATGTATACACTCCCCAATCAATGTCTAACTCTCACTTCTGTCACTCTATAATATGAGTTTAGATCTGTAATGTATGTATATAATTTAATGGATATCTATTGGTTATATCAGCAGAATGTTAAGGGGGTCAAAACTGCTCATTGGTTGTATGCCGGTGAAGGTTTTGCTTGTGCAACAGTTCAAGATTAATTCAACTTTTTCCAAATTCCCACAAACACATATACTGTAAGTTAAGCAAACCATAAAGCCCAATGTGAAAAAGGATATAAAATAAGACATTTCCTCAGACATTTCAAGAATTGAGACCCTGTTCAAGTACGTTCTTTCCAAGAGGGAAGCATGGATATTTTAAGAAAAGTACATGATTTAGGCAAAGAAAGTTCAAATGGACCAACAAAATGCCAGATATAATAAATTCCCATGTTGAATGGGATTGTACAATGCAGTTGTAATTTCTGGACACTATCACCAATGGTTTTATAGTCAGAGGAATCCTGCATCTGTTGTGTTTTAGATATGACTAGCATATCACTATCCTCTCCTCATTAGATCTGTGAAAATGGTGGATTCTCAAATTTACCAGGTATTTCCAGCCAAAAATAAGGAAACACCTATCAAGCAGATATAACTCAGTTCAAAATATCTTTCCAGTACAAATCATAGTATATGAGTAAGTGGATAAGCAAAGGTAATATTAGTATTATTGATAGACCATTTCAGTCTGCTGGATGACATTTATGATTTGAACTAAATAAGACAGATCACTAGAACAAGCCTCAGCCTGAAAAAGACGGAGAGATAATGGATAGGGTGATGAAGACTGAACCTTTAAAAAGGTTACCTTCTTGATCTTAGAAAAGTCAAGAGAGGATCGACAAAATACGTATTTCCAGGACATAAATTTGACCATTGCATATTAAAATATGTCAGAATATGTCATATATATATTGACTATACAGTATTTGACAGATGTGATGGATATACAATGAATGCGATCAAGCCTCATTACTACAGACCATTTTGGGACATGTGAGAAAGGTTGTTATAACAGTGTTTTATGTAATTTCTGTAGATTTCAAGACGGCACTGTGATTCAGAACAAAAAATATAAGGGAGTCACACATAGGCATGCATGTACATACTTTATAAATCTAAAAGCAGTATGAAGGAAAATCTAATCAGTGAGCCATACCTTTAAAATATGTATACACCCCATGTATTCTAATTGTAGAAATGTTGGTATCTGCTTCCTGATTTCTCTTTGGTACAATGTTCCCTCAGACATTGGCACTCGATATTTCTCCCTAGCATTTTCTTCCAACTGAGATACAGATATTATGAGAGTAAATTTAAGTATACAGTATGTAGCACTGTTCCATCCCAAGTGTCTGAAGCAAAAACATATTACATGTTTCTACAGTATGTCTTTTCTAAAAAGCTTCTAAAGGTAGGTCTGAAATAATGTGACAGAAGCATTACAGCCAGCCACCTTTATAAAAAAATAGCTTCTGATACCAGAACGTTAAACACTGGATTATCCCTATTGAGCTATTGGTTGTAAGACAGGTGAGCAGTAGCAGGAAATGAAATATAACTACCCGCAAAACTGTAAAACTGGAAATGAGTTGGGCAAACTCAAGAGTTTATTAGCCACCCAGAGACTTCTTTGTTGGAGTTACACCCCACTCTGTCCACAGGTTTCCTATCATCCGTTTTGATGTCTGATTTGCCATGTACCTGGTTATTCTACACAATCTCTGTGGTGACATTTGTTTAAATGCATGGTGGAGTCATTATGCTTGAATCATGCACCATTAATATTGTTACAGTTTTAGGCGACTAGAGACTATGAGACTATGTCTCTTAGATAAGGTTTGTGACACCCGGCAGAGTAAACACTTCTGATTCAAAGCAGAGGAGATGTTTGCTGAGATGTGTGAAGTGCCCTGATGAAAAACAATTGTAAAGTTTACCTTGATATATCTAGGTAAGTTGTGAGTTAATGCTTGTCAATGAGCAGTACAGAAATGCACCATACAATATAAGACCATATTCAGAGTCTGAGGAGAGACAATAAGAAGGGAACTTGAAGCTTGCGCCAGGCAAGAGCCCTTACTTCATGATCATATAACAAAACCTGACTGGAGATTAGTATTTGAACCTTGCTAGAGAAAGATCATGCTGTCATGTTTTTTTTTTAGGAAACTGGGTTTCCTGGGTAAGTGATACCTCCATAAGAGATGTCTTTCCTGCTTAGGGTGCATTTTTAGAAAAGGGAGATAATCTCCCACTTGTGGCATCTGGAAAGAAACCTTACAGTATCTCTTATTTGGCCTCTGTAGGCATTAAGAGTCTAAACCTTTAAGCACAAGTAACAAATTAGAGAGCAATTTGCATATACACCCATTGATCCTCCCACAATACAAAGGTCACCAGTGTCTACACCTGAAAAACAAGCATTCACTATCACAATACCTTCACAATGTGCAACATATGAGTTATGAGGTACTGTACTTCTTTTTAAACCCATCCCTTATTTCCCTACGAATAAAGTATTGCTTTATCTCTGGGAAAAAACATTTTGGATTTATCTGATCTTTTTTTTGGTTTGAAGACTTCATCAGATTTTCTTCAGGTTTCAGATGAAAACATCAGCCACTTTCTTTCGTGTATCTTTTTTTTTAAGTGACTGAATCTTTGTTTCTGTCCATAGATTTTCATTTGGTAATGTTTTTTTTCAAATTGATTAGTTGAGGCTTTCTCCTGAGAGGTTTAATCTTTTACAGTGTATTATGAACCTCATCATTTATCATTACTATGAGTTTTGACCTTCTTGAATAACTATTACACAGTGCTGTCCAGTTATGTATTGAAGGAACCTACATTCTGTAGAAATCACACACAAACTAATATACTAAAATACACTGTTCATGTTTATAACCATCTCCCTTACCAGTACGTTTGGAATCCTCCCAGTGTCTCCAGATGGTTTACATAAACAGCTTTTAATATTAAAGGGCCTCAGAATACAACACGTTCTGTATGTGGCTTCTTCACAGACATCTTTTTTCATTCCAATGCTTTTGTGAAGCCCAAACCCTTCTTATAATATCATACCTACCGCAAAAGAAAATTAAGCATTGTAGCTACACAGCATAGGGACTTTTCCCTCTTCTAGTGCCTCTTAAATTAAATCTTACCTAAATATTGTCCTGCAGTACCCATGTATTATTCTAATGTGAATGAATGAATCAATTGAGGGGGTACTGCAGTCCAAATTTTTCAGACTAGTTATTAAATCTCAGTAACAAATAAATTAATTAAAGGTATAGTGAGAGAGACAGGGTTTGTAGGAATTGTGACATGAAGTATTTTTAGAAAAGGGAGATAAGCTCCCACTTGTGGCATCTGGAAAGAAACCTTACAGTATTTCTTATTTGGCCTCTGTAGGCATTAAGAGTCCAAACCTTTAAGCACAAGTAACAAATTAGAGAGCGATTTGCATATACACCCATTGATCCACTCTTGCTCACTTCTTGCTCACTAGTCACTGTAATGACTAATGTAATGAGATTAAATAATAAATAATCATAATAAAAACACTTTATATAGTGCCCTTGAAGGTGGCTTCTCAAAACGCTTTAAAAATGACAACGACAAAAAAAAATACACAAGATATACACAATGAAAAAAACACAATGAGAAGAGACAGTAGATAGTGGTACTGAATACGATAGGAGCAAAGGAGTATACAGCCGAACCAGTTAAATAAAAGCCCTTTTAAAGAAAGTTTTGAGTCTAGTCTAGGAACTCTCTGATATTCTTAGGGATAGTTCCAGAGTTCCAGACTTTTGGGGCATAACAGGAGAAGGTCCATAGAATATAGATAGGCTTGGAGAACAGATAGGAGACCAGAATCAGAAGAGCGAAGGTAGCGATTTGGGGAGTAGGAAAATAGTAGATCAGACAGGTTGTGAGGTGCCAAGCCATGCAGAGTCTTATAGGTGAGCATGAGGATTTTGAAGTCGACATGAAACCTGACAGGAAGCCAGTGCAAGGACTACAGGATAGGAGTGATGTGATCACTGGAACTAGACCTAGGTCAGGATTTTGTCTGCTGAATTTTAGACATACTGGAGTTTGTTTAATGTAGTTTGGAAACCACATTACAGTAGTCAATTCAGAATAAGACAAATATGCTGATCAGCTTTTCAGCAACAGTTAGTAATAACATAGTGTGGTGATATTTCTGAGGTGAAAGAATGATGTTTTGACAATATGTTGCACATGTGGGTCAAATGTCAAGCCTGAATCAAATATCACAAGTTCAAGTACAGTGGCATCTACAGAGAGGGTTACAGAATTGGCTTTACAAAGTGATGGGCAGTGCCAGGAAGCATGGGTTCAGTCTTGTCACAGTTCAGATGAAGGAAATTATGAGTCATCCATGTTTTTACGTCGGAGATTTTTATGCAATTAGATAGAATAGGCACAGCCACATCAGTGTCAGGCTTGGTATGGATGTAGATTTGAGTATTGTCAGCATAGAAATGATAATTGAAGCCATGTGATCTTAAAAGCTGACCAAGAAGAAACATATACTGTAAATTCTGAAAAGTAGGGGGCCCAGTAAAGAGCCCTGAGGAACACCAGATTAACGAGTCAAATTTCAGAGCTTAATCCGCCAAGAGAGACAAAGTGATAGTGATCGGTGAGGTAAGACTTGAACCATTAAAGAGCAGTGTCAGAAACCCCAAACAGTTTGGTGATGAGAAAATAAGATATCATGGTTAAAAGTGTTGAAAGCAGCATCGAGATCAAGAATAATGAGGACAGAAAGAGAACCAGAAGCCATTAGAAGATCGTTAGTGACTTTGACCAGGGCAGTTTCAGTGCCATGAAGTTGTCAGAAACCTGATTAGAGGGGTTTGAAGAGGTTATTTGCAATGAGGTGGTTATTTAACTAAATTGTAACAGCACCTTCTATAATTTTTACACGAAAGGGTAAGTTGGAAAAGGGGCGAAAAATTGTTAAGATTGTCCAGAACCATGCTTGGCATTTGGCACAGGGATAGTGGCAGCAGTTTTGATAACCGTTGGTATGACTCAAGCGCTCAGGGGTTCATTTATTATATCGAGGACAATGGGACAGAGAGTAATAAAAACCATATGAAAAAAACAGTTTACTGAGGAATGCAGAAGACAGTTAGAGAGATGGGAACCAGTAAAACTAGGCAAACTGGAAGGAGATGTGGAGGTAATGTGTGTTGTTGAGAGAATGTGATGCTGAATGTTGTCAATATTGGAGCTAAAGAAATCTAAAAATGTACTGCAAAGTTGTGATGAGGCAGGTAATGTGATGGGGCAGTTTGGCTTTAGCTGTTTGTTGATGATGGAGAAAAGGTACTGTAGGATTGTTATGGTTATTTTCAATGGTGTGAGCCTAGGCTGATCAACTGATCGCCAGTTTTGAAAATTTATGGAGTGTGATGGGGACGTGTTAGAAAAAGGTAAATCTAGATTGAAGAGAATAGCTAATTGTTCAGAGCGCCTAGTTTGAGGGAAGAGAAGTGAGAAAAAAAGAGTCATTTGCAATAAGTAAATCAAGGGTGTGTCCTTTGTTACTGTATGTGTTGGGCTAAGAAACAAACTGGGTTAGATCAAAGCATCTGAACAGAGCTAGAAAACCTATCCTAAATTGGAAGACCATGAGTCAATATGTATATTAAACTCACCAATAATAAGGATTCGCTTAAATCTGAGACATAAAAAGGAAAGTAAAAATGAGACATCATACTCACCTAAAAAGGCTTAATTAGGTTTGGGGGGGTTAATAGACTGTGGAGGTAGTAGAGTTGTGAACGGAGACATTTAAAACAAAACACTCAAAAGAAGAGAGCAGAGGTACAGTAACAGTACTTAAACTGTAAAAGTTAATTAATAGCAATAATTATCTTGCCTCTACCTGTGAGATGAGGGAGGTCGAACAAACCCTATCCTGGAGGGACTAGTTGGTTGAACAGGGGACCATCCTTTTGTCTGTTTCAGGTTAGGGTTAAGCATAGAAAGTCAAGATGTTTTTTTCTGTAATAAAGTCACTTAATAAAATAACTTTATTATTCATAGAACAGGTGTTTAGTAATGCTACTCTGGCTAGTATCAGGGAGCCAGGGGCAGCAGAGCTGGTTCCAGGCACAGTAGAGAAAGTATATTTTTGAGGTTGGCCCTGATATGGGATGGTCTTGCAGTCTTGTGCCAAGAGGCAGGTATAGTGACTCCGCAAGTGCATGAAGGAAAGAAACAGTGTCCTGTGCTGCTGTGATTGTAACACATTGGTCGCAGGATCCCAATATTACTGCAGTAATAATACGAATTTTTTCATGGAAATAATTGTGTTTCGTTTGCAGTAATTGCAGTGAGGAGTATCTTAGAAACATTTTGGTGGAAACCGGGAAGATGCAACAAAAAAAACAGAAGGAAATCTTGAATCAGGGCAGCAGCAGATGGTTACATACTATAATCCTCAGTTGAACAATTACAGTGGTGAGTAGTCGGCACTAGAATCAGGCACTGTGGAAGTCTGTTTGTAGCGCGATTGTAACGTGAATCCGCTACCATAGATGCTTATGTAAGTAGGGGAAGAAAAAAATAAAAACAAGGGAGGCAGAGAAAAAATAAGTATAAAGGAAATAAAAAATAAAAACTAATAAAAAGTAGATAATAAAAAAATGAAAACTGGCAAGAGGAGTGGCAGCCTCTCAACTAGAAACCGGGAAAACAGGTTGTGCAGCAGACATTTCACCGCAGAAATATTCCAACGTGATCTACATGCAAGGTTTACCAGCAGTATTTGTTAACAAAACAGTCTGGAAGTCAAGAGCAATATTTCTTATGGATTAAAAGAGACAAGCCTGCTTCTTTTCAATGTAATAAGGACACTTCACGTCACCAGACATTTTGTTGCCTCATTCTGAATCACACAATATGGCACTAAGCATAACTGGAAAAATTGTGTATTTTATTATGTAAATTGGTGGTTTTACACAATACTGTGTACATTTTACTTTTATTGTGGTTTGAAATGCTGATTCATTCTAACCATGAAATATAAAAATAGTGCTGCAGTTTCCCTTTAATTATGGTAGTGGTAATTACTACTGCTGCCTTTCAAGTCTTACATCCTGGGCTTGATCCTACTCTGGGACTCCTTCTGGGTGATTTTCGTTCAACAGTCCAAAGAAAAAAAGCTAATTGGCACTTCTAAATTTGGCTCCAAATCACTGTAATCCTCTGAATTTTTTTTTTTTTTTACAGAAGAGGACAGAAGCATAGTCAAATTAAAAGAAAAAAAATGTCTTAAAACATATGCTATTTTGTTATTTGTGAGTTTATTTTACAAAACAACAACTTTAGTCAACTTACTTCTCTCAGATGCAAGCAGCTAGAGTAACAAAAATAGCTGAAGGTGTAGAGACCTGCTGTAAAGTACAGTACAGTATGTTGTGCAGACCAGCTCAGACACCTGACATTTAATTACTGTATTTGGAAAAGCAGGTGTATCATTTTCTGAATATAAGGAGATAGTAAACACTTAACACTTTTTTCACATCTCTATATGTAAGTTCTTCATTACTGAAAAATGTACTAATTAAAACAATTAGCTACTTTAAGCATTTTAGCTTTAACTGAGTCACAGGAACAATGGTATTAATACAGATCAACAACAATAATGACCTTTATGTGTTTATGTTTAAAATGTGAAGTTTTCTTATTCATTATGTTAATATTATTTTTTATAAGATGGCATTTTTGTGACTTAAAGAACTATTGCATATTTACGTCCAGCAACAAATGTCTCTGTCTTTTGAGATAGTTCTATACGTGTATAACACAAAGATACAGTAAAAAAATCATGTTTCCTGTGACTCACTCCATGCTTTATAGATTTTTGTTGTGAAATAGTGATGAAACATAATGATGAGCACAGACATAATAATGAAACTAATAACCTTCCAGTCCATGCCATACATCATCTCTTGGTCTGTTTCAGATAGAATGTGACACCAAGTCTCAGTTTCATGGTCCCTTGGTTTGTCAAATTAGCTAGTAGTCAACATGGGAATATGGCACTGGCTTAGGTTAGGTGTGGCAGTAGAAAAGTGGAAGACCTTTCTTACATAATTGTTAGAGGTCACATACTATACATGGATAAGACTAAATTTACAAAACAGCAGGTGAAAACTAGCAGGAGAAATAGCTGGTGGTTTGATTAAGTGTTCCTTTAACTGATTTTTTCGTATTGAATTTGTAGTGGACGGCTTCCTCTGCGTTGTGTCAAATGAACACCCAGGGACACCAGGTAGAGGTCTGTGATTTTATTTCCTTATAGAACATAAAACACGTGGGCATTACACACTCGAAATGTTTTTCTCTCTCTCCCGATTGGCGTCCACAATGCGTCTCAGACTCTCATTATAATCATATTATATAAAATAACAGAATAATAATAATATATAGAATGATATATAATATATAACAATATAAAGAATTATATATAATATATAAAGATAATGGATTACATACATAAATGTAATTATATATTATTAACACAATACCCACCATCTATATACATTCACATGACTACACATACCTGTATATCATATCAATATCAAATCACTACAATGATTGTAATACACACATAAATCGCCCCTTTCTTTTCCCATGTTTTATTTATCATCACATTATACGTACTCTCCATGATATAAGCCAATACCCCTTATCTTACTCTAGAATGCAACTTTTCCAGTGTTGTACGTCAACATTTGGTTAATAAATTCGACACACCTAAAATATTAAATAAGAAAGAAAAAAATATAACAAAATGGAGGACATACCTTATAGAACATAAAACACGTGGGTGTTACACACGCTAAATGTTTCTCTCTCTCCTGCTTAGCAAAATATAACACGTGGTTAAACACCTTATAATGCATTAAACATTACCTTTATGCACTACAGTGATTAATTTGGCACACAACTGTAATATTCACAGAAATAATATATATATATCGCCACATGAATATGTAATAAAAACATTTTTAAAAAATAACGCTCGCATGCTAACCTGCATGACCACGTGTCACTAGCACCACACTACACTCCATTAGGGTACGTTAGCATATCGCAACAGGCCCTCCAGACAGACATCCTAACGTGCATCTTACCCGATTGGCTTCCACAATGCGTCTGAGAAATCACCAGAAAAACGTGACACCTTCTGTAGGTTATTTTGCGGTGCGCTTTACGCAGTCTACTGCGAGTTACCGGTAAATACCGCTAGTTACCGTAAATTCTCCTATAATACCGCAAGCAAAATAATAGTATCCGGAATTTCCACAAGGTGGAGCTAATAAAGCTCAACCTCTCATGTTTGAGCTGTCGCCATCAAAGTCTTTAACGAAGATATTACTAATAGTATTAATAATGAATGACCTTGGACAAGCTGTAAACTCAAAGTATTGCCCTGGTCCACATTCTTTTTTTCATTGACCGTCTTTGTAAAAGTAACACCACAGCATTTCGCAATCATGTACTGCAAAGTACAGTAATTTTTGAGAATCGATTCACCATGCCTTTCACATGCTCATAAAAGAGATTGATTTAGGAACATAAACATATTACCGTATGCAAACTGTACTGTATACAGTATGTATATGTATATTTAATGTCTTAACTGTGCCCGTTTAAGTATTGAATATTTATATGGAATTTTACCACTGAAGGGAAATCTTAGTACCTGAGCATAAAAAGAATAGGAGCATACTGTAACGTGTGTGAAGGCCATAAACGATATTCATTTTGGAACTTAAACATACAGTATATGGCTGGTCTCGGTACTTTAAAGAAAACATACACACCAGTATTCCATTTCTCCCTAAACATTTTAAGCATCGAAGTCTTTAACTAACGTGATACCGGAGTCAACAAGCATACTTTTTAGAATTTGATTAAAAGGGAATATAATATGGAATTGTGTATCTAAAGAAATGAATAACGATATAATTATATTCATGTACCGCAACACAAGAATAGTACACGCTGTACATTGTCTGTTGCAACGTAAATTGCAAAAATGCACTTGGAATCTGTCCAAACCCTACTTTGTCGGGCATTTTCTTTTACTGCAACGGACATAAAAACTCCCTTGCTTTTAACAGAGCGTTTCATAATTTCTAACTACGAAAATTATTTAAACTGCGACACTTATCATTCAACCAGAGCTCGAAATGTCACAAGGATCCTCTAGAGCACAGCAAAGACTGTATTAAAAGAATCGCGTATCTAAAGAAATTAATAAGATATAATTATATTTGTGTACTGCGACAGGGCTGTGTAGGGCTGTTTCACCTCTCTCTTCATGTGACTCTATTCAAAAGCCATTTAGCAAAGAGAGGATGAGAAGAGTGACAAACTAGTATACTTTAGATCTTTTTTTCTGAACCGGGGAAAATCTGATCATGTTTCTGTATAACAATAATAAAAAACTTTATTTTACATATCACCTTTAAAAGTGGCATCTCAAAGCAATACAGTAGATGTAAACCACAGATTACAAAGTAAATACCCAGACAAACGCAAACGTGTTTTTAATAAAATGCTTTTACTCATTCAGCAGTGCATTTTTGCAATTTACATTGCAATGTCCATTGTGCTGCTGTAATACAGTTTAAAATAAGTCTAAACTGTATCAGCTTTATTTATTTATGGGTTGCAATTTAGAAAAAGTCAAAAACCGCACTCAAAATGCAATTTAGAGCTTCCTGGCAAGAGGAGACACCCAAATTATAATGTAAAATGCCACTGTTTGTGCATGAACAAAGTTATACTGCAATCACAGGTATTTTCAAAGTAGGAAGTACAGTGTTAACTAGTAGCTAGACTCCTCAATGAAATCGCTTTAACATGCTAACGTGTTGGTGTAACAGTCCGGGAGTGGCAAGCTTCCAATGTCAACTCGACTCGATTGGAAGACAATGAACGTATTTTAGCCCTAAATGAATTAATAGCAAACATGGTTTACATAAAAGACATTTTTCCAAGAAAGTTTATAATAATACGATCTATAGTTGAAATCTGAGCCTACTTTAAATATAAAGGAAAAGCATTTTCAGAGAGCAATCACGCTGTGTTTATGTAGAAAAAGCGATTAGGTTTATGAGCAATCTAATTACCTATTCGCTTAAAACGCTATATAAAATAAAGTTTATTTAAAGATGAATGATAAGTGTCGCAGTTTAAATCATTTTCGTAGTGCTTGGTACAGACACGTACCGGAGGTAATTGGCTACGGCGTTGCGCATCGTGACGCAAGATGACGCGCGGTACCGCGGTACGTGATTTGTTGACCGACAGGGGCACTCGTGGTCCGTTGGTCTGTCGTAGAAAGATTTACAGTAAACGTCTTTACTGTGCCCGTTGTAGTATTGAATATTTATATGGAATTTTACCACTGAAGGGAAATCTTAGTAGCTGAGCATAAAAAGAATAGGAGCATACTGTAATGCGTGTGAAGACCATAAACTATATTAATTTTGGAACATAAACATACAGTATATGGCTGGTCTTGGTACTTTAAAGAAAAAATACACACCAGTATTCCATTTCTCCCGAAACATTTTAAGCATCAAAGTCTTTAACTAATGAGATACCGGAGTCAACAAGCATACTTTTAGAATTTGATTAAAAGGGAATATAATATGGAATCACGTATCTAAAGAAATTAATAACGATATAATTATATTCATGTACCGCATCTCAAGAATAGTACAGGCTGTACATTGTCTGTTGATAATGTTTCTGTAGTGCTTTTTCAGCACTCTGTATGTGACCTTGCCGGTGGCGCTGTGGGTTAGGTTCCTGACTCCTATATCACACGGTCTGTGCTCGAATCCCACTGGAACCATGACTTTTTTTTAACAAACATTTCTTTGAAAAAATGAAACGTTTCCCTTGGTCAGAGATTAAATAAAACCTCACTCGCACCAAACAAATTTATATTTCTAAATATCACAACATGATCGAATTTAAGTCATTTTAATAACAATGAATAGTCACCTATTCGTTACAAAATAAACATTTATATTGATTTGAATCGCGTTTTGATTTAAATCGTAAACGCGTGTTTAAATATATGTGTTTTTTTATTCACAATCAGACAAATGTAACATAAATTGATATCTTTGTCTTCTAAGTATCTTAATAAACTTTCAGCATAGCTTTCTCCCCGTCTAGATTTATTTTTCTTGGGATCTTGGGATCAAACGTGGAAAGATTAGATTGTAATCGTTTTTATTTTTAAAATACATTTTAGAAAAGTGTAATCTATGCTAAAAAGTTGTACACCACCTGCTATAAAGATACATATTGTAATACTTTCGGGTTCGGATAGGACAGACACGAGAACTCAAACTTGCGGAGTTAAAGCAAGTTAAAGCCTTGATTTTATATATCACCTTTAAAAGTGGAATCTCAAAGCAAAGTAAATACCCAACACTGATTGTACCCATCTGTCATGCTAATAAAGCACCTGAATTTAATTGAATTGAGGGAGAGAGGGGGGGAGGGTGAGCGAGAGAGCCAGGACAGACAGGCAAATAAGATACACTCCACAGACATTCACAACAGCGACATATCATAAAACGTTTGCACATATAGTTAAGTTATTACTTGGTTTTCAAAGTGCAATGAAATACAATATTGTTGTTGTTGCTGTTATTGTTGTTTTTATCCTGTAAAGCATTTTGAGAAGCCAACTTTAAAGGCGATATATAAAAGCGCTGATTCTTATGGAATGTGTTCCGCCGGGGATTCAAATTTTTTTTTTTAAATCGCGTATCTAAGGAAATAGCAGTATAACTTTGTTCATGCACAAACAGTGGCTTGTTACATTATTAATTTGGGTGTCTCCTCTTGCCAGAAAGCTCTAAATTGCATTTTGAATGCGGTTTTTGACTTTTTCTAAATTGCAACCCATAAATAAAGCTGATACAGTTTAGACTTACTGTATTCTAAACTGTATTACAGCAGCACATTGGACAATGCAACGTAAATTGCAAAAATGCACTTGGAATCTGTCCAAGCCCTACTACGAAAATTATTTAAACTGCGACACTTATCATTCATCTTTAAATAAACTTTATTTTATATAGCGTTTTAAGCGAATAGGTAATTAGATTGCTCAAAAATCTAATCGCTTTTTCTACATAAACACAGCGTGATTGCTCTCTGAAAATGCTTTTTCTTTATATTTAGGCTCAGATTTCAACTATAGATCGTATTATTATAAACTTTCTTGGAAAAATGTCTTTTATGTAAACCATGTTTGCTATTAATTCATTTAGGGCTAGAATACGGTCATTGTCTTCCAATCGAGTCGAGTTGACATTGGAAGCTTGCCACGCCCGGACTGTTACACCAACGCATTAGCATGTTAAAGCGATTTCATTGAGGACCCTAGCTTTCTTAACATGTAAGTACTGTACTTCCTACTTTGAAAATACCTGTGAAACCGGTTTAATTTGTCACAGCCAGCACTCCCGCAGAGAGGGGGGTTGTACTCGTTAATGTCCGATGACATACAAGTGGAAAGATTACAGATTTTAATCTTCTTTTTTCTGAACCAGGGAAAATCTGATCATGTTTCTCTATAACAATAATAACAAACTTTATTTTACATTATTTTACATATCCCGCTTACACATCGCAAGACTTTAATAAATCTATTCTTTATTAATACTAAATAAATAATACTAAAGATACTACAGCAAAGAGGTCACTTGATTTTTGGAATAATTCCAAATAGCACAATGATCCACTGGCATCCCTGAAGTCTGTTTAGTCCATAATCTTCCAAATACAATCACTAAGCAATTATAAGAATTATACCATCCTATTTCTTTGTGATGTCCTGTGAAAACTAAACCTATTTTTATAAGGCTTTTACTCAAAAGATTTCCAAACACACAAAGCATTTGTGAAGTACTATAGTATTTCTAAAGGTTACTGGTACAACATCAATCATTAAAGCTTAACAATAAAGTTTAGATTGCTGACTATGGACTAACTATATTAACTAACTGCAATGCAACAGTAGACATTTTACAAGTAAGAATATCTGGTTGAATTCTTGCATTTGTAGCCAATTTAATGTGAGAGATTTTAAGTTTTAACAGAAGAAAACTACGAATATGAAAACCCCCATAGCAACAAAAAATACTGTGCAAATATCAAAAAGCTACATCAGTAATGAAATAATGATCACAGTAGAAACCAGACACTGTTTACACCATATTGTTAAGAAAGACTCAACACAGAAATGTTCATGTACAGCTGGAAAAAACAACTTCTAAAACAACAGTGAAGGCTGCAACATTACGCCCATGCTTTTCCACACTTGTAAGGATAACCTTAAAACTTAGGCTGTTGAGTCCAATCAATTAAAGCTGGAGTTCTGCAGGTTGTACAGGCTTAAAAGGTAGATCGGTAGTTTATCTGCAATATACAGTGCCTTGCGAAAGTATTCGGCCCCCTTGAACTTTTCAACCTTTTGCCACATTTCAGGCTTCAAACATAAAGATATAAATTTTTTATTTTATGTGAAGAATCACCAACAAGTGGGACACAATTGTGAAGTGGAACGAAATCTATTGGATTTTTGAAACTTTTTTAACTAATAAAAAAATGAAAAGTGGGGCGTGCAAAATTATTCGGCCCCTTTACTTTCAGTGCAGCAAACTCACTCCAGAAGTTCAGCGAGGATCTCTGAATGATCCAATGTTGTCCTAAATGACTGATGGTGATAAATAGAATCCACCTGTGTGTAATCAAGTCTCTGTATAAATGCACCTGCTCTGTGATAGTCTCAAGGTTCTGTTGAAAGCGCAGAGAGCATCATGAAGACCAAGGAACACACCAGGCAGGTCCGTAATACTGTTGTGGAGAAGTTTAAAGCCGGATTTGGATACAAAAAGATTTCCCAAGCTTCAAACATCCCAAGGAGCACTGTGCAAGCGATCATCTTGAAATGGAAGGAGTATCAGACCACTGCAAATCTACCAAGACCTGGCCGTCCCTCTAAACTTTCAGCTCAGACAAGGAGAAGACTGATCAGAGATGCAGCCAAGAGGCCCATGATCACTCTGGATGAACTGCAGAGAACTACAGCTGAGGTGGGAGAGTCTGTCCATAGGACAACAATCAGTCTTACACTGCACAAATCTGGCCTTTATGGAAGAGTGGCAAGAAGAAAGCCATTTCTCAAAGATATCCATAAAAAGTCTCGTCTAAAGTTTGCCACAAGCCACCTGGGAGACACCCCAAACATGTGGTTAAAATTGAGGGGAAGATGGATGCAGCCAAATACAGGACCATTCTGGATGAAAACCTGTTGGAGTCTGCAAAAGACCTGAAACTGGGACGGAGATTTATCTTCCAACAAGACAATGATCCCAAACATACAGCAAAATCTACAAAGGAATGGTTCACAAATAAACGTATCCAGGTGTTTGAATGGCCAAGTCAAAGTCCAGACCTGAATCCAATCGAGAATCAGCTGTAGTTCTCTGCAGTTCTCTTTCTGTGGAAAGAGCTGAAAACTGCTGTTCACAAACGCTCTCCATCCAACCTCGCTGAGCTCGAGCTGTTTTGCAAGGAAGAATGGGCAAGAATTTCAGTCTCTCGATGTGCAAAACTGATAGAGACATACCCCAAGCGACTTGCAGCTGTAATCGCAGCAAAAGGTGGCTCTACAAAGTATTAACGCAAGGGGGCCGAATAATTTTGCACGCCCCACTTTTCATTTTTTTATTAGTTAAAAAAGTTTCAAAAATCCAATAGATTTCGTTCCACTTCACAATTGTGTCCCACTTGTTGGTGATTCTTCACATAAAATAAAAAATTTATATCATTATGTTTGAAATGTGGCAAAAGGTTGAAAAGTTCAAGGGGGCCGAATACTTTCGCAAGGCACTGTAGTCCAGTACTTTAGATGTTTCTTGGTTTAATTTTCCTGCTTATTAATGCTTACTTTCCTACATTTCCAATGCAGTTCACTATCATTATACACAAAAGCCAAACCATAAACTTTGAAGCTAGCAAACTTCAAGAAAACACCTGTTGGTGTTAAATGGTGAGGTTTTATTATAATCTAAGGTATGAAAACAAACTAGCTACATTTTTAACACACTTTATAATACACCACTTTTTTGTTGTATCCCAAGTGATTTGAAGCATTTCTGTTTTAATTGAACTTCTAGAGTTATTTCTCCAATGTTTAGGAGGATATCGCCATAATAAGGGCATGCTTGTCATATGCTAAAAGAATAGCTTATAACAGGAAAGGCAAAGTCTGTTTTTTTTAAAAAAGCTCCTTTAAAGCCTGTGCCCCAGAAGGTCCATTTATGTTGAGCTGTGAAACTGCTTTTCATTAATGATAATTTGGGTGTCTCCTCTTGCCAGAAACCTCTAAATTGCATTTTGAGTGCGGTTTTTGACTTTTTCTAAATTGCAACCCATAAATAAAGCTGATAGAGCTTAGACTAACTGTATTCTAAACTATTAATTCATTTAGGGCTAAAATACGTTCATTGTCTTCCAATCGAGTCGAGTTGACATTGGAAGCTTGCCACTCCCGGACTGTTACACCAACGCGTTAGCATGTTAAAGCGATTCCATTGAGGAGCCCAGCTACCAGTTAACACTGTACTTCCTACTTTGAAAATACCTGTGAAACCGGTTTAATTCGTCACAGCCAGCACTCCGGCAGAGAGGGCGTTGTACTCGTAAAGTAGAAGCAGGCGAGATTTCCAGCGAAAGACACCTCCCCCCCCCCTCAAAAACCCAGTAAGCAGTAATGCTTTATGTTGATCCCATTCTTTTCTCTTCCTGTTGTGTGAAACTCATCAGCAGGTCTTTTTTTCCCAATCAGAGGTTCTGAAAATAGCGTACCGCCCACTGCGCTCCGTCAGAGAGGGGCGCGGCACCGAGAGAGGGAGGAGGCGCGGAGCTCAGCAGTACAGAACGAACGTTCTGCTGCCTGGAGCGCTTATGGCAGCGATCGCGTCTGCATTTATAACTTAGTTTTTAAAATTAATCAAGCAATATGAAGCATCTCTTTTTACTTTTAAGTCACTTAATTATCATTAAGCACAGCTTTCTCACCACTTGGACTACTTTTTGATACCATCCTTAGTCAAACCAGAAACGTGTTGTTCTGTCTAATGACATTACAAGTGGAAAGATTACAGATTTTAATCGTCTTTAATTTTGTTACGTTATACATTTTAGAAACGTTTCATCCATACAAACACCACAAAACTATTTTCAATTGTATTTCTGAATAGTATGTTACACTTAGTTCACTGTTTTAAATACATCTAATTAAGAAAGTTAGGTGTTAGCATAAACTATTAGCAATCGATAATATTAAATTTAGCACTGTAATAAGTTGTTGCACTTTCCCCCGCATCTTGTAAAAATATATTTTCATTGTTCAAAAATACATTAAGTCTGACTATCATATAATAAGTTAAATACAAAACTAAAGAAAAAATAGGGTTAAATATAATTCAAAATATTTTGCTAACAATGTTAACTGTTTATGAATAATAAAATGTATTAACTAAGGAGTAGGATGGCACAGTTGTTAGTATGTTTTTTGTTTTGTTTCTTTTTCATAAATACAACAGTAGTACCTGATGTCTCAGTGGCTTTCAAAATTAAATTATGCATGCAAACCTGTGAACTAGAAAGATAACTAAGATATCCATCCATTTATAATGGTGGCGAAGTGGTTAGCATTGCTATCTTGCAGCACTGGGGTCCTAGGTTCAATTCCTGCCATCCTGTGTGTGTGGGGTTTACATGTTCTCTCTGGGTTACATGGTTTTTCTCCATATGTGTGATATGACTCCCTCTCACACTCCAAAACATACTGGTAAGTTAATTGGTTTATGGGAAAACTGGCCCTGGTGTGTGTGTGTTTGTGTCTGTCTGTCCTGTGATGGACTGGCGCTATGTCCAGGGTGTATTCTGCCTTGTGTCCGTTGCTTACTGGGATAGGCTCCAAATCCTCTGTACTTTATAAAGAGATTAGAAATGGATGGAAGTAAAGGCACTGTGTGGATGGAACTATACACAGTGTTAGAAACCCACTATGAAATGGCAGCATCTCACTGAGAATAAAATATTTTATAGTGCTGACTTTAGGAAACAGCCTTTCCACCTCTCTTGCACTTCAGTATACATACAGTACCTAGTTATTTAAACAAATTGCCTCTAATTATAAACATCTTAATATGCTGGCTCTGTGGATCCGCATCAGCTATGTTTGCCCATTCCTTCAATTCATGTGCATCCAACACACAGTTCAATGCCAGCAACTACACGTAATCTAAAATACAATCCTTATTTCAGTATCTATGTAAACATATAGTCTGTTAACTTCATCATCTTCATCAAAAGTATGCCTAACCCCATTAGGAAGTGTTCTTGTTATAAGTGTATTCCTCAGCTTTCCCCAAATTATCTTCTTCTTACCAACATTTCTAGTCTTTTATCCTGCAATAACTCAGCCAATACTTAAATCTCCAAAAGCTGCTTGTGTTAATTTCTTTAAATCACAAATATCATGTGTAAATACTGGCCATGTAATACTCTGCATTGTGGAATAATAGTTTATTTTAAAGGGAACTAGAGAAATCAAGAAAGGCTTTTTTTTCTAGAATTAATAAATGCACATCCTGTTCACTGGGGAAATTAAATCCACACTGAGCAATCTTCAATATGTTCAGAATATGACAGCAAGAATCCTATCAGGGATGCATTACACCTGTTTTCAAGTCCTTGCACTGGTTACCTATCAGATTTTGAGTCAACTTCAAAATCCTTATCCTCATTCAGTACCTACAGTATATGGCTTATTATCTGTCTACTCCCCACCTTTGTCCGTCTGACTCTGGTCTTCTAGCTGTCCTCAAGAACATCTACATTCTGTGGGTGACAGGGTCTTCTCTAGATGCACCCCAGAGCTCTCAATTTTTATTCCCAGTGATATCAGTCACGTACCCTGAGTGCATTTAAATCTAACCTCAGAACCTTTCTTTTCAGAAGACTTAGTGTCTGTATCTGCTTCATTTTCTAATTTTGGTAGCACCTCTAACTGCTTGTCTTTCTTATATGTATTTACTTTGTAATCTGTGGTCCTTTTATCTGTTTTTACATCTACTGTATTGCTTTGAGATGCCACTTTTAAAGGTGATATATAAAATAAAGTTTTTTATTATTGTTATAGAGAAACATGATCAGATTTTCCCTGGTTCAGAAAAAAATATCTAAAGTATACTAGTTTGTCACTCTTCTCATTCCCTTTGCTAAATGACTTTTCATACTAATCTGATCAATCTAACTGCCTGTTTTCTGTGCTTTCTCTATCCTGCATTTGCAATTATTCTGAAAATTTTCTTCTTGAAATAACTCATTTCTAAATACCTTTTTTTCACTGTTAACATCTTGCAGCAACTCTGCAAAAAAATATACACTTAGCTCAACCTTACAGTTCATCCTGCTACCAACATTGAATAAAAACATTTTTAAGATTTCTATATTTATGTCTTTATTTAGTGATTTCATTAGTGACAAAGGCTAAACTTTCTTGGAAAAATGTATTTTATGTGTTGCAGAAAAAACTGACTTGCTTTAACAAAATATGTTTACAAATCCTTTCACCTGCCAATCTACCTGAATGCCCAACTATCTGAGAAGCCCTCCATGAAACTATGATTGCTATTAATTCATTTAGGGCTCACTGACAGAATTGCTGTTTTTTATGCATGATAATTTTCTGATTCCTCACTCTGTTTCATGTTTATAGATAAGACTGTATTGATTGCGAAGGGAAATTGATGTACATGTTCATGTACATAATGAACATGTTTGCATGTTCTTTTGTAACATACACCTTTTTGTGATTTTTTTGTATATCTAAGCAAGTGTTCCTGCATCCCTCTTCTGCACTATAGTCATGGCTTTTTTTCTGTTTGTTTATTTCAAAGCAACACCTGCTCCATTTCTAAAACTTTTTGCCCATGTGCATTTTTGTGCACTTTAACGTCCTGAATTTTCATTTGCATTAATTAAAAAGGAATGAATTTGAGTTTTAGCCTTAAGTTTTCGCTATCTTTTGTTTCTTGTCCTACAACTGTTATTATTGATCACCGAATTATTGTACTTGACATGACTTCATTCAGCCTTTCCTGAACGTCTATGACAGGCAGAGAGAGTGCTGTTTCTGGTGCGATCTTTTGCAGCTGACATTTCACTGTTTTAAACGAACACAGCGTAATTGCCCTCCGAAAATCCTCTTTTTCTTGTTCGTTTTAGAGACCTTGATCGAAACTGATTTTAGATGTCAGAAAGGATTTATTTTCTCTGTATTTCCTACATTGCTTTGTCGAGATTTTAACTTAATATCTAACTTTATATCTAGGCTCAGATTTCAACTATAAATCATACAGTAATTAATAGCAGTAAATACTGATGTTTTGCGCCCTCTTACCACAAAAATATATGTTTTGTAGTTGGGATTAACTTTATTTCGTACGCGTAGCTACTCCGATTCGGACACCGAACAGTTAAAGATGGCGGCAAATCAGACACCCAGAGAGGGGGGGGGGGGCATCTTCTCGCCTCCATAACTAAAATGCCAAATAGGAGTGGCTTAAGCGACATACACAGTCGTGTAACTGACAGTTTGAGGTAGCCTATTGTGTAAATTTCGCTTTGTTGCTGATAGGTTAAGCTTTCGAAACTCTGCCCCAAAGTCATGTGACTGATTTTTTGCCCTGTTTCGTTGGTTAAACGCAATGATCACAAGCACCACCATGGTAACTGGGATGTGTAGTTTTCAATTCCGTTTGAATTATAACTGTACGTACTGTCCTCATATTTGGCCAGGGCTTTAAAGAGAAGGCGCGCCAAAAAAGTTCGGTGCCGTCGTCTCCGCTTTAAAGGTACCCCCGTGCTGGAAGAATTTGACCTCGGAACGTTTGCCCAGCGTAGTTATAGTGGACATAAAAACAAGAGTTCGCTGGCATTATATCCTAGAAGACACAGACCGGCGCCAGACCGGTAAAATGCCTGATGAACTAGGGATTGGACAGTTTCCAAGTGCTTATACAATCGATGGAAATGTTCAAATAAATGTGCAAAAGAAATAAACAAAATAATCATTTATTTCTTTATCATATTGGCTAGCTAATGTCCTCTCTTTGCTAGTTAGTGGCTGTGTTTCTGCATTGGGTAGCAACGGGTGACTGTTCTCAGGCGGAAGATGTAAACAGCTTAATTTTCATGTTAAATAATTTTAAAAAATTAAAATTCATTCTATACAGCAATCACATATTTGGGTACCGTTTCATAAAACTTTCATGCTTAAAATGTTTAGGGAGAAATGGAAGACTGGTGTGTATTTTTTCTTTAAACTATCAAGACCAGCCATACACAGTACAGTTTATGTACATACAGTAATGTTTATGTTCCTAAAATAATATCGTTTATGACCTTCAGATGCTTTATGCTCCTCTTCTTTTTATGCTCAGCTACTAAAATTTCCCTTTAGTGGTAAAATTCCATATAAATATTCAAAACTAAGCAGATTAAAATGTGCACAGTAAAGACATTAAATGATTAAATCTTTTCACTACCAACCAATGCACCACGAGTGCCCCTGTCGGTCATTTTGGCCAGCCAATCACTTACCGCGGTGCCTTCCGGTGCCCTGCGGGTAGGTTACTGTACCGTGGGTTTTTACCGCTCATTTTGAATGGCTGCATCTGTATGTTCCAAAATTAATATCGTTTATGGCCTTCACACGCGTTGCAGTATGCTCCTATTCTTTTTATGCTCAGGCACTAAGATTTCCCTTCAGTGGTAAAATTCCATATAAATATTCAATACTTAAACGGGCACAGTTAAGACATTAAATATACATATAAATACTGTATATAGTACAGTTTGCATACGGTAATATGTTTATGTTCCTAAATCAATCTCTTTTATGAGCATGTGAAAGGCATGGTGAATCGATTCTCAAAAATTACTGTACTTTGCATGATTGGAAAGAAATGCGTGATTGCGAAATGCTGTGGTGTTACTTTTACAAAGACGGTCAATGAAAAAAGGAATGTGGACCAGGGCAATACTTTGAGTTTACACTTACAGCTTTTCCAAGGTCATTCATTATTAATACTATTAGTAATATCTTCGTTACAGACTTTGATGGTGACAGCTCAAACATGAGAGGTTGAGCTTTATTAGCTCCACCTTGTGGAAATTCCGGATACTATTATTTTGCTAGCGTTATTTACCGGTAACTCGCGGTAGACTGCATACAGCGTACCGGAAAATAATACGGTATCGCCAGCGCATTTTGAATGGCTGCATCTGTACCAATTAATGCTGCTCCAAGAACTATGTTTAATAGAAAAATAATACAATTGTGTTGGTTCCTACTCTGTAACATAAGCATTAAAATCCAGAAATCTAGAAATCATCAAATTTAGAAACTGAGCACAACATAAGGTCCTTAAACCCTTATTGTTAATTTAAATTAACATAAAAAATAGCCATATGAATGGAATTCTCTACATAAATTAATAAAGCATGATGCAACATAATCATTACTTTATGGGGTGGCTTTACTGTAACTGGTAACTAATTTCTTATTTAATTTGATTATGCAACAATGAATACATTTAAATTGATAGTCATTTTAGGATTTTGTTGGTAACTGAAACATATATGGTATAATTATTGTTGAAAACTATCCCTTGATATAGTTGCACATCCCTTACACTAGTGATAAGTGTTAATTTCACATGGAAAATATTTGTTTATTCATTCTGGTTTTCAGCTAAAACACAGCTCATATATAAAACATAACTTTTTCTGTTTTTTGCTGTTTAACATACTGATATTTTCATAGTTATGGCTCAAACATGCAGACAATATATTCAAACTCTTTGGTGATTAAAGTCCCATTAGAAATCAGTGAGGATATAAGGACTTAAGTGTCCCATGATGTTTACATATATTATTTTAAAGAAAAAAAAACATCTTAGTTTCCTTGTTAAGACATTATTGGGTGATTAGTTTATTTCAATGACACTTTTTAATTAATCAATAGTGACATTGCCACATACAAATTATTCTAAAGGTCATGCTGGATGCTAGTTTTCCAAACACTATCAGCTACCACAAAAGAGATGGAAGGCTGATTCTTTCAATCAGCCTTTGTCTATTGTTTAGCTATTTATCAGTCATGTTCACTGGAGACTATTTGAATGAACTATTCTGGATGGGCTATTAGTTTTCCTAGACAATGTCATTTGTCATTTTTTGAGAAGAAAATTAAATACGTCTCTGAGTTAAGGCCACTCTGCTGTCAAAGGAAAGCTCAAAGTGAGGATAAGCATAAATAATAATAGCAACAAAGTACCAGAATTTCATTCAGGTCCCCAAAGGTAAGTCTTACTAAACCAGCATATTATCATCTGTAAAGTGTGCCACTTGGGTGGTTCTTTGAAATTATTCAGTCAAGCAATGTGTGAAAGAATGATCAAGTTTGGTTATATTAAATTGTTTAAGCATGTATTTTTGCACGTTCTTGGGAAGTGATGTTGATAACAGTCAAGAGTTAGCAAATGTATGTAATATAAAGGACACCAGTACCTTAAAATTCTCCTCTTATTACAACCTAAAGATAAACTCTGCTGAGCAGATACTGTAAGACTTGAGGGAATAACTGGAAACACACTCTTTGGCTAAAATATTAGGACCTTCCAGTCAAACGAATACGATGTTTCAGAGACACATAATGTGTGGCTGGCCCGAGAAACATCACCAGATCTCAATCAAATTGAAAATTGGTGGAACTAATGCATCGTGCAATTCATTCTGCATTTCACACACCATTACTCTTATTGCAGCCTCAGCTGAAGGCAGTTCTAATAAAATGATGAGATAGGTTTGGTTTGAAAAAAATCTGAATTTTGTGGAATATGTTCTCCAGTATGTGACATACATGTGAATTTTTCTTGCTGCTCACAGAAACCCATCATTTATTGGGGTTTTCTAGTATTTTGGCAAATGAGGCTCAGAACAGAACTTTGGAATCTTGCATTAAACATTTATTTACAAGGATCATAACAAAAATAAATACTTAAGCATTTCATAAGTACATTCTAATAACACATAATAAATATGATTGGCCATATACTCAATCTGAGTTTGAAACCATTTGTTTATTCTTTAATAAAAATGAAGCTACAGAGTGTCAGTGCTCTACAAGTCAAGGATATAAATGCAGATAAGTTGTATTATGTTGTTACTTATCGGTGTGACTACCAGGGTAATTTTGAATGATATCACAGATGGAAAACCTTATTTGAAAATGAATACATCATTGTGTAAGTGTTAATTTGTTTAAATATTTCTGTGAGCTTATTTAGGTAGGTAGGTCCCTTTTCAGGCCATAAAGGCCCATGGGTAATGGGGGGCAAGGATTAACCCCTGGTACTCACTAGGAAAGCAGGCTGAGTGGACCTGGGAGCTGTCTGGAAGGAATTAGAGCAAACTAAATCGCTTGCCCCTGCCTGGGAGTTAATCCAGGACCTTCTGGTCCAGAGCTAGACGCCCATGCCGTCTGATCTACCGCAGCTCTGAGTTGTTATTAATATGATAAATGTACATATTATTTAGAGATTACATATTGATACATTTTCACTCTCTCCTTACAGATTGTAGTTCATTAAGCTCATGCCACAATTATTATCTAACAAATATTTGTGTCACGGATGTCGGAGGGGCATGCCGTGTAATGGACAGGAGAGCAGTCAAGACCATATGCATAGTGGCAAAAAGGGGAAATACAGATGTTAACCCCAGATCAGGGGTCTGTCGATGTTGGGGTAGAAACCAATGCCCAATGCAGGGACGAGGGATGACCTGGAAACAACTTGGGTCTCATGACACCCGTACCCTCAATGCTGTGCCAGGAGCAAATGGAACACAGGAAGTAAATAGGCAGCAAAACAGGACACACCGGAAAGACATGAATAATCACTAGGGAACTAGGAACAGGAGAGAAGTGGAGCACCCTCTAGGGGTTGGAGAGGAGCATGACAATTTGAAGCAACATACAGTAATATTTATTTTGTGATATAAAACTAAAACTCCCTCCTACAAATCAAAAGATTCTAAAAATTCTACTGGTCTAAATATCCAAATTTATAGGACAAAATATTTTAATTAAATAAGCAAATATTTTTTTTTCATGAATGGGACACAGTTAAAACATTTTCAAGGTTGCCCAGTTACACAGTATACAAAAATAAACATTATGGAGACCATTATATTTATGCCCACATGAAGATTTATACCAAAAAAACCCCACAAAATGCTAACGTATTGTATTATTCAATTGTTCTGGGCATCTGAATGAAATAAAGTTCTATTATTTTTTTGTGTAATTTGTATTGAGCACTGAATCATTATTTTCATTACTTTTATACCGTATGTAAAGTTAACAACTAGTGTGATATCAGAGACCAATTTATACATTCGGAGTATCTGGTGATTCAATTATTGCAGAACCTAAACATTTGCAAAGTCTTTCCAATAATAATAATAATAAACAATAATAAGTAAATAATAAACATAATAGTACCAATTATGTTTACTGTTAACAAGAAAGCAATAGTAGGGCTCTTAAAAAAAGGGAACACCCTAATGGGAATTGAAATACTGTGTCTTCCCTTGAAAACCATTGTGGTTATACAATAGTCACTATTCTTGTCTGAACCTTCTTATGAAGCATAACAGGTCAGAAAAACAGTGCCGATGTGAAGATGTTGAACTCACAATTGCAACAGTTATCACGCTTGCCCAAAAATGAACCCATAGAAGTTGCACATATTTAACTTCATATGAGTTCATTTCTTCCTTATACTATATAATATATTAAAATGAGAAGAAAAAAAATTGGAGATACAGTCTGAAGGATTCAGTCCCACCAGAGTGCATTAATACACTTCTCACTGATAATCTGCTGAGCTGTGAAGTCTGTTAGACATATTTGCATATATTCTCAAAACATTCTATTTTTATTTTTCATATATGATACATTTGTTTGGATTGCCTATTTCCTTCGATTTATACTGTAGATAAAAATTAAGGATATAAATAACTTAAATAAGAAATTAAACTAGGATACAATGTCAGAAATGCTCAGGTAAATAGTTTTCTACAAAATAAGAACAATATAAATAAGATGTATAATATTTTCTTGGAGGATTCATAGTCAGCATTAAAATGGAAACTGTAGAATAGAATCACTGCCAAACATGGAACCTGTTTTAGCCTTTGGAAGAGTATGAATGTTTGTGTATAAATGCTGAATGGATTTAATCTGAAATCAATCAAATAATAAAGACTACATTTTAGAATAAAGTAATTCAGTAGATTAATTTGGAAAAATGTTAAAAATAAATTAATGTTTGACAATGTTTATGGTGTTGAAGGTTTAAAAATGTGCAATTTACAATTAAGTCAGCATTAAAAAGTTTTTGTTGTTTTTATTATACGAAGGCAACATGATCTGTTTGTATTATACATGACAGTGTGGCTTGCATATTTATGTAAAAGCAGTAAAGGAACATACTATTTCTGTGTTAAAATGTCCCTTATTAGTCAATATAGACCTGTAGTACTCTGCACCTATAATAAAAAATAATGAATTATAGAAGATTGGGAGTTTCAATATGCTGTAACAATCAGAAATTGTAAGAGTAAATTACACAATAGTACTTTATGACTTTTAGGAATCATAATAATTTACAAACAATAATTTAGTCTCACACATGGATACTAAATATACAGGTTATTGATATAACCAGAAAATGCATAAAAAACAACAAATGTGATAAAATATATATGTGAAATGACCTGTTGTAAACACAAAATGCTGATCATTCACTCGGGGATTACAAATAACTTCAGTGTTAAAATATGCTTCAACTATAAAGTGTTACAGCTCATAGGTTCTATCACCTTCATAGAACTAAATCTCATTTATAAGAGATTTTAGTTTATTTACTTTATCTCAGACACAAGTAAATATGCATTCACTGAACTAAACATCAAACAATAATAGTTTGCAGTAATAGTTTTTGAGAATTATGTAGTTAATGAAGTTATACTCTGTTGCCCAAAAGCCCTTGAAAAGTTTAAACTTTGTAGAAAAAAAAATACTGGGATTATCCATGTCAGGTTGTCAATGCTGTGAGAGAAAGAGGTTTTGCATTGCTTTGCTCAGCAGCTTGGGTTTGGGTTCAGGCAGCTCTGCCAAAGTCTGAAGCCTTGGTGACTACAGTCTTTAAGTACATTCTATACACATTTGTCTTCTTGAGGTCCAGACAAATTGAGAACTCAGTTAGTTCCGGCTATAGCTTTTGTTCAGAATATGTTTGGATGTTATGGATGTAGACAAACTGTCTAATTTTGTTGATCAGGAGGAAATAACAGTAGATTTGTGATTTCTTCTGTTTCAGGAAGGATGAAGCTGGCTAGTAATTCATCTTCAAAGATGTTTCCAAAGAACACCAGTTACATGTGGCTTGCTTTGGGTTACATTGTTAGCATAAAGTTCTAAAATGTGTCTTAAAGGTAATCTTTTACATCTCTGATGTAAAATAACACAATGCTGTCCACAGGTCATCAAAAAGACATCTTGTACCTGATGTTTGTTGTATAGTACAGAATTAGCATCTTTGTTTAAAAAACAATGCTCCTGGGAAAGAGGAAAGCATCCGGCTGAAACCCGTACAAATAAAAAAATTCCCCTCCACCTCCGAGCATCAAATAGATAGATAAGGTAAGACTTTATTGCTTCCAAAGGGAAATTGAGGTGTTACAGCAGCCCAGCCCAAGACAAACTAAAACAGACTCCAGAATAGACTAAAAATTAAAGTAGGTACAGCAATACAAAGTAAAATAATTAAATTAATGGAGTTTGGGGTGTGCAAAATATGCTAAGAGTCACTGTAAAACAATAAAGTATGTGCAAAATGCGCATCGGTATATGCAGATGAAAAGTACCACAGTATAGTAATGCAGTATCCAAAAAAGTACATGAGCGCAACATGCTGTCCATAGATGAGCAGATGAAAGGCTAACAGGCTTAGCCTAGAAGCTGAGAAGAGTGTCAGGTTTGTGAATTTTGGTGAGGAGGTAAAATTTGGATACCTAAGAATGTTCAACAATGAAGCGGTTCACTTCCTTGGGGAGTTTCTTGCTGCTGATCTGAAGAGAGATGGTGGATACCACTTTCTTTTGGTAGTTATTGGTAGGACCCTGTGAGAGAGAATGGTAGGCGGAAGTGCTGGTTAGTTGTCTGGTTAGTTACTTATATTGCGTGATAAGCATTGATTTTTTTGTTTTACTAATATATTTTTAAGCAGACTTACACATCAATGTATGACCATCAGCTAATAAGATAGAAAAATGATGGGCATTTCCTTCTCCACCCTTTAACCTTTCTATTTTGGCAAAAGTTTACCTTGGTCTGATCTGTCCATAAAACTCTTAAAACTCTCAACTTTCATCTTTGTACATCTCAACAAATTCTGAAGAATAGTGGAGGTAATATCATAGTCTGCATAGGCACAGCCATCTTTGGAACTGGTTCAGTTATCTTGATGATAATAGTGCAACAAATGTAAGCAGTAACAAAATGAATTCTGAAATATACTGAAGTCATTGAATGCGTCTGTATTAGATTTTTTTTTCCAGTGGTTATTAGATTATGCTTTATCATGCAGCATGATAATCACCTAACACATACCATCTCTATAGATATACAACCAATGCAATTTATTTACATATGGACCTAATCCACCAATAGGTAAATTGTCAAAAGAAAAGATCTTCATTGTATTTCTTGCTATGAGTTTGCTGACACATGCAACTGAAAAAATGAAGTCTGTAGTACTGAAAAATTGACCTTGCTATATTCACTCAACAGTATCACCATGGGTCCAGTATGTGAGCTGATAGAAAGTATAATACCCTAATCATAATGAAAAGAATTGCCTTGTGAACATGTTAGCAATTTATACCTACATTGTAGCTAAAATTAAAACTTTGTATGCAATCTTCCTTGAATGGATATGCATAAGTCTGTCAGGTAATAAACCATTTTGTGATATGAAGTGATTGATCACATGTATTTTAGATACTTTTTGGAGTATAATGACATTCATAATACAGCTCCATTCCAAATGAGCTCAAAATTAGCTCTGTGAAGTTGGCCCCCCTACAAATAGCACAAACGATGAAACCCCCCTTAGTTAGTGCTGCATTTGTGCCGGTTTGTGCCATTGAAAGTAGCATTTGTGCTTCAAGGAGCTTTCGAAATTACTTTTAATATTAAGAATATATCATACATAAAATAATTGTGCGCTTGAAATCTTAGCAGCTTTCTATTTTTTACAATAAATCTAACAGTGATCTTCCAACTTATGAGACAGAGTTGCTATGAATACCCAACAGTCCTTTGGGGTTTTGAACAACAAAAGGAGCAGCATTCAGAAATGTACAGTGGTGGTACTTATTTATGCAAAGCAGAATTACATAAATATGTAGTATTATTAAATTTATTAGAGTACAAATTGGTCTCAACATTCGCTAGGGATCAGTGCAGTGAACTGTCTCAAACATCCAAATTCACATATCAAGCATTCCACCACTATACAGTTATATCGCATAAAACACTGCATTGGTATGTGATGGAGCAAGCTGAGGCTTACTTAAAGACTCTTCCTTCACTACTGTAAACTGTACACACCTGCCTTGATTGAATGATTGGACTCTTCTATTCCATAGACAGAAAAGGGATCAACTGATTAATTGGGAATTTCCTCAGGAGTAGCAGAAGTCACTGTAACAGCAGTCAAGTATAGAGGACTTAGAGGCGGTTGCGTATAAGCTCCTGCAGTTCAGGGACAGAGGAGGGTAGATACTGTAGTGCTTTATGAACTGGGTTAAGGCTATTGGCTTGCTTTTTTCTGGGTAAGGAGGAGTCTTTCAAAGAGAATAGGGATAAGCTGTTAGCTGATAGCTGTTTTTTTGGTAGTTTTGAAACAACCTTGGTGGCCCTAATTTTGTATGGTTTTTAAGGGTAGAAATGGCTTGATTCACTTGGGTGATATTTCAAGGTTGGATTTTTCAAGAAAAGTGTTGGAGAAAGGGTTGAGGACAAAGGAGGTGTCAGATGTGCACTGTTTAATTACTCTACTGAGGGGAGCTGTTTTTAACATTAGTTATAAGTCTGCAAAGTTGTTGGAAGAGTTTTGGATGAAGGTTAAAAGAAAAGAAGGAATGTGGATTTGTTCAGTAATTTTGGATGGGAGAAACTGACAAAACTTTCTAGTAGGACTGTGATTGTTCATATGTTTAATGAGTTAGTGATGAAAGAAGATATTGTTACAGGGCTAAAGGTGATCCACTGGTCTTGGAGGATGATTTGGTCCTGTGCTTGGAGAATACCTGTTTTTTATATGAAGACAGAAGTGGTTATGGTGGTTTTAAGTATATTCCTTGATTGTATTGGGTGAAAATTAAGTCTTGGTGTTTTACCAAGGGCAGCAAAAATAGTGCAGGTGTGGAGAGTTGGGTTATTTTGTGGAAGCCTGCACAAAGGTTATTTGTACAAAATGGAGGGAGATTGGACATATGCAGAATGCATGAATGTAACAGGGGAGACTATTGCAAAGACAGGAAATGTTTGAAGAAGCAGTGAGATCTGGAATAGTGGTTAATGAAAAGGATGAAGAAAAGGAATCAGTGGTGGGTGATGCTGGAAAGGGTGTAGAGATATCAGAATGTAGTGAGGGGGGCAGTGAATGTAGCAGAAAAGGATGATCATGATGTGGAAAGCTAGGTGGAATCGGATTTGATCGGAAGTATTTCTCCCGATAATCGGACATCCTTGGTTAAGGTGTTCAAGTGGAATTTACAGAACATAGGGTGCAGTCTGATAGATCGGACGAAATTTAGAAAAAGATTTAACACGGAGAGGGAAAGTGATAGTTGGCAGAAAAGTAAGAGTCTAGAAAGGGCAGTTTCTCCTATGAGGTCAGAGAACTCATGTGTGTGTAGTGCTGTTGACCAGTAAGGGCTGGTCATTGAAGGAGCTGTGCTTTGGGTAGTGGAGAAAAAGAAAGAAACAGGTCCTAACTTGTAGATGTTGCAGTTGATTGTAGGGTTATTTCGGGAGGTTTTTAGTCTCCCTTAATCCTGTCTTAATATTGTGTCAACCCATTAAACTCTTGTTTAATGTGAATTGTCCAAATAGTAAACAACAGAAATACATTTTAATTCTGGATTCAAGGGAATACATACTGAAAGGAAACCCTTGGTTTTAGCAGGGTCTTCTAGAGAAGATGGTAGAATGATGATATGGAAGCACAACAAAGCTGATAAATCACCAGACATTGCAGGATTTTAATTTAAAATATGTTTTGAAGCTTCAGGGTAAGTGTAGAGTAGGTTTCATGTGGCACAAGACAGATGAGCTGATTATCTTTTTTTCTAACCATTGTTTACTCTCATGTACTCTTTTGATGTCAGCACCTGTGGGGAAGGGTATGGGGAAGCTGAATATTTTTCTAGAGGATTGCCTGTGTCTAAAGGAGGGCAAGAGGAGGGCAAAAATGTACAAGACTCTTTTTTAAGAAAATTGTTGCCAATGGGGGCAATTCTGATTGCCAATTCTGTTGGCAAAATGTTGCCAATTCTGACATTTAATGGGGTAGTAGGGAAAGTCAAAAGGAAGATTGGAATTGAGTTAACGGCAATTGACTACGGAGGGTAAAGTTTTTGTCGTTAAAGCTGTAATTTTATCCTTATTATTGTTTATCGGTATTGTCTTTATGCCATCAAGATCTGTTTTATTGATTTTAAAGAGGGTTCATTTTTAATTTTTTTGGAGGTCAAAATAGAAGAGAGTGAAGAGAGAGGTTGTGGCGAAGAGGATGGAGATGGGTGGGAGAGGGATGCCTGAGTTGTTATTTTTCCTAATGTACAAGTATGTTGGTGCATCTGTCTTTAGCTGTGTGAAATAGGGGGAAGGTATCCTTTATATCTCAATTTTGTGTGTTTTTTATTTGAAGGCTTTAAAAGTTTTAGAGATTCCCTTAACAGTACCTGTTGCTTTTAACCTCCCATATTCATATGCCATAATAAATGCCTTCCTGAAGAAATGCAGATACTGGAAAGTGGGTACTTGGGCAGGAGGCAGGGAGATGCTCACTCACTAGCTGGATGATCCTAATGTGTTGCACTGCTAATTTGAAAGTTTCATCCCACTTTGCAGGTCTTCCATATGAGTGTTACAGTTCCAGCATCCCGCCACCAGACGGTACCCTAACCTCAAGTGCCAACTTCATCTGCTTGCCCAGTGTCCCTACCTCACCATGCTTACCCTCCCCAAACCTATTTCAATCCTGCTCTTTATTCAAGCTGCACTCAGTACTGTTTTCAACTCTTTGAGCTCTTGGTTTAAAAAGGACAGAATTAAACAATGAAACTGGAAACATCTATTGTAAATACATTAATTCCATTTTTTACAACAGTATATATTTACTTGATTTTATAATCCAGGAGCACAGCAGACAAACACTTCTGCCTAAGGTATGGCCATTTTGCTATAAAAAGTTCAAAACCTTTCATACACATGTTCTATAGAGTATTCTGCTTCTACAGAGTAATCTGCTATTCAGTTTGGTCAGTTAAGGGCCAGAATGCAGAATGAAAGCTTTCTGTATAGATAAGGTGCTGCACAATCCTCTTTAAGCTGTAGAAATCACAAGGGTCATGTCACAGAGTGAGAGGGCAATGGTTGGATGCTATGTTTACTTGAGTAGTGTGTATAAATCATCAGTATTTTTGTTGTTGTTTTTTTTGTGTGTCTGCTTCTGTCTCTTCTCAAGTCTTCCTGTCACCTCTGTAAACAGTACAGAGAATGGCAGTCATCACAGATTCAATGGCACTCTATTTGCCTAGAGTCCTGTCAATTACCACACAGTAAGAGGCAACATATTAGATTTTTGGGTTGAGCGGTTTGATAATAGACTTGGAGAAGAGTGACAGAGAGTGTGCTTTAGCTCATCACAGGAGCACCTGGAGAGTGGATCAGCTGGCCAACTAGAGGATAGATTAGCCGTGGCCAAGAGGGGGGGTCAGGGGACACTTTCCTCCACTGTCTTGTTTTTTTACACATGGCCAGGGAAGGGGGGTTGAAATTGAACATATTTTTGGAGACTGAAGAGGATGTCACAGAAAAGTACAAACAGAGAGTATTCTTTCTTTATTTGGTGAAGAAGCCACCAGCACATTAGACAAAGCTGATGCAGGAAGGTGGGGCTGTTGTTTTTTTTTGTAACATGACAAAGAGACATGGGACTATGCTGCCTGAAAGTAGCACTCATTGGGTTTTTGTTTTCTTTTATCTTCAGGTGGCTGGGGAGTATTGTAATGATTTGTTTGTTTTTGCTTGTATCACTTATGGATACTCTTTCCTTCTACATTTTGTGTTGGTACAGTGATACCTTATTGTAATAGTGGGCAACATTTAGAGTAAAAAGTATGTGTTGATATGTAAACTATCTGTTTTGCACTAGTCTGTGGGTGCACTGGTGTCTCTGGGATATACCGTACATGTACAGATGCAGCTATTCAAAATGCGCTGGCGATACTGCATTATTTTGCGGTACGCTGTACGCAGTCTACCGCAAGCTACCGGTAAATACTGCTAGTTACCGTAAATTCTCCTATAATACGACAAGCAAAATAATAGTATCCGGAATTTCCGCAAGGTGGAGCTAATAACGCTCAACCTCTCAGGTTTGAGCTGTGGCCATCAGTCTTTAACGAAGATATTACTAATAGTATTAATAATGAATGACCTTGGACAAGCTGTAAGTGTAAACTCAAAGTATTGCCCTGGTCAACATTCTTTTTTTCATTGACCGTCTTTGTAAAAGTAACACCACAGCATTTCGCAATCACGCATTTGTTTCCAATCATGCAAAGTACAGTAATTTTTGAGAATCGATTCACCATGCCTTTCACATGCTCATAAAAGAGATTGATTTAGGAACATAAACATATTACCGTATGAAAACTGTACTGTATACAGTATGTATATGTATATTTAATGTCTTAACTGTGCCCGTTTAAGTATTGAATATTCATATCTAATTTTACCACTGAAGGGAAATCTTAGTAGCTGAGCATAAAAAGAATAGGAGCATACTGCAACGCGTGTGAAGGCCATAAACGATATTAATTTTGGAACATAAACATACAGTATATGGCTGGTCTCGGTACTTTAAAGAAAACATACACGAAACATGGTTTCATTATGACCAGAATCGGTCTTGAGATATTTTTAACTTGATTTACAGTATTTAAGAGGTATGTCTTAACACCGATACTACAGTGCTTAACTACTGCTCACGTATATGTTTCTAGGTTTATATTATGCATTTCATACGGTCAAATTACTTTTGAGCAACTAATAAGAAGCACGAAACGGTATGCGTTTTAGTTTCGTTTTGTGCTGGGACCCGTGGATTGATTAGAGATATCAAGTACATACAAGTCATTTTTTAAATGTTGTAGTTCGTCTTGAAAAAATGTTACGAGTACATCATCTATCAACAATTACACAGGTTCTGTTTCCATATTGCGGATTTTGGTTACGTAATATTATTTTCTAGATTTCACGTTGTGAATATATGATTTGGGCAAACAGAGCCGCAAAGAAGTACATTATGGGTTGTTGTTTTTTTTTTTGCAGTTTTATCTAGAACAAGCGATGCTTAAACCTTTGTTTGATTCTTGTGAAACTATCCACACGACAGTTACAGTACCTAGGAGTTGACTTCAGTGATGTCACTGATGGGATGTTTCTAAAAATCCATCCTCTGTAAAACGTCTTCTCTAGATGTCCTGCATATGTATTCGCTAATGAAGCTGTGTGTTCTGAGCCTGGATCTCTACATTTCTGTATGAACCAGCTTAGAGGGCTAAAGACAGCTTGTGTTTAAATTGAGTGTAAGGCAATTTATGCGTCTAAAGTCATGGTCAGCATTTATTATTGTACTGTGCTGTAAACTTCTTCTGTGCCTAGTCACATTATTTTATAGCGTTTTTATAGCGTTATAAAATCCGGTGGCGCTGTGTGTTAGTTTCCTGACTCCCATGTCACATGGTCTGTGATTGAAACCTGTGAAACCGGTTTAATTCGTCACAGCCAGCACTCCAGCAGAGAGTGGGTTGTACTCGTAAAGTAGAAGCAGGCGAGATTTCCAGCGAAAGACACCTCCCCCTTCTTCAGGTGTGAGGGTCTTCTGCTCAGAATGAAACGCTAAAATGTAATGTAGGCTCTGAATGGGTTCAATTATGATTTGGGCTTGATTAAGGTCGCTGCCTTTCATCTAAAACCCTACTTGAATCCTTCTAAACTAAAAATCAGTGTTAGTGAGTTCTAAATAAAGAGGTATCCAGGTAACAGTGAAACGGGCGGACAGTCTGGGGAGATCGCCCGTTTTCCATGTAAATAGTTCCCTGGTTCCGCACCCCTTGGTGTTTCTCTCGCTCTCTCTCGGGTCACCTGATCATTAGCTCGAAAGATTTCAGTGCTTTGTGTATATTCTAATGGTAGTGGGGGCAGGGTGTGTGGGAACAGGTTTGGTTGAAATTGCATTGGAGATCTATGTTCTTCACACCTGAAACATTTTCTCTGAAAGCATTTTCTTCGCAGTTTAACCGATCTTGTTACAGCATGTTACAGTTTACTATTATTAACCATATTAATTTTAAGTGCTTAATGTAAAATCTTGTAAAAATATATTTTCATTGTTCAAATATACATTAAGTCTGACTATCATATAATGAGTTAAATACAAAACTAAAGAAAAAATAGGGTTAAATATAATTCAAAATATTTTGCTAACAATGTTAACTGTTTATGAATAATAAAATGTATTAACTAAGGAGTAGGAAGGCACAGTTGTTAGTATGTTTTTTGTTTTGTTTCTTTTTCATAAATACAACAGTAGTACCTGATGTCTCAGTGGCTTTCAAAATTAAATTATGCATGCAAACCTGTGAACTAGAAAGATAACTAAGATATCCATCCATTTATAATGGTGGCGAAGTGGTTAGCATTGCTATCTTGCAGCACTGGGGTCCTAGGTTCAATTCCTGCCATCCTGTGTGTGTGGGGTTTACATGTTCTCTCTGGGTTACATGGTTTTTCTCCATATGTGTGATATGACTCCCTCTCGCACTCCAAAACATACTGGTAAGTTAATTGGTTTATGGGAAAACTGGCCCTGGTGTGTGTGTGTTTGTGTCTGTCTGTCCTGTGATGGACTGGCGCTATGTCCAGGGTGTATTCTGCCTTGTGTCCGTTGCTTACTGGGATAGGCTCCAAATCCTCTGTACTGGATAAAGAGATTAGAAATGGAAGTAAAGGCACTGTGTGGATGGAACTATACACAGTGTTAGAAACCCACTATGAAATGGCAGCATCTCACTGAGAATAAAATATTTTATAGTGCTGGCTTAAGGAAACAGCCTTTCCACCTCTCTTGCACATCAGTATCCATACCTAGTTATTTAAACAAATGTCTTCTGTCATTTTCTAAGTCATGTTACTGAGCACCAAATCTTATTGAGAATATGAATCCATTTAAGGTTTATACCATTAAAGTAACGGTTTATTCCATGCTGAAAATGTTTGTACCAGACTTTTTTGAGGCCTGTTTAATTGTGTCTGAAGTCTGATGTTGTAAATTTTATTGTTAAAAAGATCCATGAAAATGTCACTACTAAAGTTAGCTGGTACTGTTGGTATTGTAAGTGGCAAGTAGAGCTCATATTTTAGATTTTGTGCAGTTGCTAGCGTTAAACTGTGTGTTGGATGCACATGAATTGAAGGAATGGGCAAACATAGCTGATATGGATCCACAGAGCCAGCATATTAAGATGTTTATAATTAGAGGCAATTTGTTTAAATAACTGGGTATGGATACTGATGTGCAAGAGAGGTGGAAAGGCTGTTTCCTTAAGCCAGGACTATAAAATGTTTTATTCTCAGTGAGATGCTGCCATTTCATAGTGGGTTTCTAACACTGTGTATAGTTCTGTTCAGAGCATTTGCAAGATAATGCAAGGGTATGAACTACAGCAGCATCTTGATGCCACAAGGAAAAAATAAAAAATACTAATTTCTATTACTACATAGACCTTTATGAACTCTGAAACAGGACATTTTATTTTCAACAAAGGACCTTTTTGTTTATTGTCCAAAGATTTTGATGGGACCTCGATGTTAAGCGCATGACACGATGGAAAGAGGCTGGGCGTGATTATTTTAAAATTGGTAGCAGTCACCTGGACTTTCTCAATGCTTTGGCTGCAATTCATAGAACACTGGATGAATGTTTTGATTTTGTAAATCTCTGTGTTTTAATAACCATATCTCTCCAATTTTGTATAATAAAATAGCAAAAATGTATTAATAACTTAAATGATTATGAAATGATTATGAAATGCACATGTATTTTGTATTTTTTATATTTTATTTTGTCCTGGTTTTATAATTTTGTAAAACATATTCAAAAAAGAAAACATACTTAATACAGAAAAGCTTATTTTTACATGCCAAAACTAATGAAGAAATTAAATAATTGTTTGAAAGTAACTTGTGAACTTTTCAAGAAAGCAAAATAACAAGCTTAAAAAAATAACAAATGAAATTTTATCCTGTTTAATCCTACTCCAAATTTGTTTTTAGCTTTCTTGGAAGTAAAGGATGAAAGCAAAGGATTAGTGCTCTTTCATCCTTAACTTCAAACACTGTTGTAAAATGTATAGAGTACAACATGAAAATTAGTCTGGCAGTCATGAATACAGCATTCATTGTCGTTTTTTTATTAGACTTAGGATCCAAATTCAATCAAATGCTTGCCTGCAGGGAAACAATGATGTTAAACTGCAAATAAGCTGAACATCCACTCTGTTTCTGGGAAAAAAAAAACTGTACTAACCCACAAGGAATGCTTCAGTGTTTTCAGTCTACTATAGACTACACTATTTTCTTTATGGACTTTTATCATTAAATGTGGATTCTTTGCATATCAATTATACACTTGTGAGGATTAAATATATTGCTCTCAACTCTCTTCCACCGTAATTATATAAACTCTATTGCATAAATATCAAGAGTTAAAATTGAATACATCTAGCATTGCATTTTCTTTTCCAAATGTCTCATTAAATTCCTCTCTTTCTTCCTCTGTGTGTTGGGTGCATGTATTCTTTAAGGAAAAGGTATACAGAGAAATGAATAATGAGCTCTCATATTAGAAAATAAATGTTTCTTTTTAAATGTGGACCAAACTGCACTTAAATGATATTATAAATTGGTGAGTTCTAGTGTAAATTAATTTAATTAATTGCATTCATACAGCACTTTTTGTGTCAAAAGATCACTAAGCACTTTATATCTTTGGAAGGGACCTTATAGCACAGGTGGGTAATACATAACAGCCTTTTTGTGCCACCATTCCTACTAAACAGAAAACTAGATAAAGAATAAAAATACAGTAGATAAAAAATGGCTTCAGAAATTAAATTAAGTGGGAACTTTACATAAATCAGATTGTGTATTCCTACGGTCTTACTCTTATTAACAAAGTCATTGGATTTTTACGGGCCAAGTAGTGAACGGAGGAAGAGGCACGGTGATGCATTGGTTAGCATTCCTGCCTCAGAGTGCTGGGGCCCTGGGTTCAATTCCTGAGGTGGTATCTGCATGGAGTTTGTACATTCTCCCTGTGCTCTGGTGGGTTTCCTCCAGCTGTTCCTGGTTCCTCCCACAGTCCAAACACATACTGTTGGGTTAATTGTGTTGTAACAGAACGAATAAGGTTCTGGATCCCGAGATGAAGTAAAACAGATGAGTTTATTGCATGCAAGGAACAATAAAGCCGAAGTCTTGTTTCCCGCAAGAAACAACAAAACCGAAGTATTGTTCCCCGTACTGTTACAAACTTTTGGGTTATATAGTGTCTTCTTCTCCGTTTCTGACGTCACTCGGTCTGATGGTAAAGAGGGGGGTTCATGGTATTTGGCCAATTTACGATGTTCTGGACAAATGGTCAGTTTAAGATTACACCCAGGGGGGTTCCTAGCTTGCATCTGCAATCCTTATCAGTTAACCCCCTTTCCTGCCATAAACCCCAGCTTGTGACTTAGAAGTCTAAACCCCATACAGAAAGGATTAAATTCAAACCCCCGTCTTCAAATCTTTCTTCATTCCCCCCTTATAAAATATGGCATACGTCAGTGTAGCCTATTTTTATACATACAATGTCAGGGCAGATCTTTCCTTTCTTGGCGAACAGGTATGTATTGCCATGACATTGTACGTTCCACGGTTATAGCAAGATGTGATACATGTTTTTGTGCACGTGATGATTACAATTATACATATAAACAATACTATTCCTACAAATAAACACTGTAAAAAAGGTTCCACCCCAGGCCCCAAACACAGACTTTACCCAAGACCCAATTCCCCAATTTTCAGTATAATAGTCCGGATATTTCTGTCCCTCATTGTAAATGTGTTGGGCCAGATCTGAGATGTGCTCAGAATTATCAGGAATATATGTGCAGCATTCAGTGCCAATTACTGCACAAGTTCCTCCTTGGGCCGCCAGTACATAATCTAAAGCTAGTCGGTTCTGCATGGCCACTGTTCTGAGGGCTACCATCTCATCATTAACAGCCTTCAGACTAGATGAGGTAGAATTTGCTAATTCTTCTAAAGTCGAGGTCATTTGAATTAACTCTCGACTCAGAAAGTTCATGCCGGCTTGTGGAAATATTATGCCTAAATAATATTCCCAATCAGCCAATTTTCTTTGTGGTCTGTGGTTAGGTCCGAAGGGGCTGTGGGTTTGAACACGGATATGAGGAACCACATATCCTAAATAACATGAGCCAGACCACTGGGCTGGCAACCATGGGTAGGCTCGTTTTCCACAAATGTTCCGTTTGGCGCTCCCCATGCCTCTGAAAATAAGAAGCTTATACCGAATTGTGGGGTGTGCCGATCCCATCCTGGAATTTGGAAGGTAGAGGTGGATATATTTGCAGCGATGGTAAGGTTGCAACGACTCCATCCAACCAAGTGCAGACCATTAGTGTGCTGAAAACATATGTTTCCCTCACGTTCCTTATTTAGAGTCAGGTATGGTGGTGTATGGCTTCTGTTATATTTAGGAGCGTAAGAGCCTGTGAAACTCGTGGGCTCTAAGCCTCGCTCCTGTAGATATTGTAATGTTGTGCAGGTTAAAGTCGTGTTATGGCAACCCCCATAGTTTGTCATATTAAAATCTCCTAAATTATCCCTCCAAATGATCATGCCTATGACTTCCTCGAGACGCCAAGGAATGGCCCCCATAGGAAGTCCTCCCTGTACATATTTGGGTAATGCGGCACACACCCAGCAGGCACTTTGGTTGGTTTTCTTAGCTGTCAGATAGGAGAGGCCTAAAAAGGAATTAATTCCATGTTCTCCTTTTCGGGAGAGATGATCATTAATGCCTGCGGAACATAGTCCTACAGCAACAATTATCGTTATTAACAGAAATGATTTCATTTTGAGTCTGTAACTGGGGATGAGGCTCGTCGGCAGTGTGACGCGTGGATCCAGCGATCTTTTCCTTCCACTCAAACCGCAGACTCGGTTGTCAACAGGATCTGTTAGGGTCCGTCCCACCTGGACTGGAGAACCTGTGAGGGAAATTTCCTAATCCACACCCACTCTCCTGGGATGAGGTCGTGCCCTCCTTCAGGTGGTGGTCCCCACGCCTCCAGGACCTACTCGCGGGCTCCTTGGGTGGCCTCTGTCAGCAACTTGCAATACTGTAACAGAGAATCAGTTAGTATACTCAAGCCTACTCTGTCATGTCCTGGAGAGTCACTCAGTCTCATGGGACGCCCCGTTATCACCTCAAACGGGCTCAGCCCCACTATTCGATTTGTCCCAGCCCGGATGCTGCACAGTACGGCGGGCAATGCATCCACCCAGGGGATCCCTCCCAGGTGGTACTTTGTCAATTTAGCTTTCAAAGATCGGTTCACTCGTTCCACCATGCCGGAGGACTGCGGGTGATGAGGGCAATGCAGGTCCCATTTGATCCCTAGTAGGTCTGCCACCACCTGACACACTTTTCCAGTAAAATGTGTGCCCTGGTCTGAGTCTATGCGACACGGGAGTCCCCATAGGGGAATTACTTCAGTCACGAGATATTTGGCAGTTATCTGCGCAGTCTCTCGTTTGACAGGGACAGCCTCCACCCATCTAGAAAACTGGTCCACCATCACTAGGAGGCCTGTTTTCCCTTTACAGGGTGGCAGTGAACAATAGTCTATTTACCAGTGTCTAAAGGGCCCCTCGGGTGCAGGACGTCGAAGATTAGGAGCCTCGAGCTCGCTGAGCTGTTCCGTCCGGAGTGCCTGTATGTTCACTGTGCAAACTGAAATAATCTGAAGAGGTTTTTCTATAGACCACTCCTCCCATTGCCCCAGGGCAGCTTGACGTGCTGTCCAGTCTGCCAGCTTATTGCCCCTGGCTTCGGGAGTGTCCTCTCTGCTGTGGCCCTTACATTTGACTACAGCTACCTGCTTTGGGAGTTGGAGAGCCGCAAGCAGCTCAGACACCAGATCCGCGTTCTTTACCGGAGTGCCAGCAGAGGTTAAAAAATCCCTACTACTCCATAACCTTCCAAAGTCATGGCATACTCCAAATGCGTATCGTGAGTCTGTGTATATTGTGGTGGTCTTGCCTTTTGCTAATTTACAGGCTTCCACCAAAGCTTTCAGTTCAGCTCGCTGTGCTGACGTGGGTACCTCAAATCTTCCCCCACATTGGATATCATGTTCTGTAGTCACAGCCCAACCCGCTTTCCTCTCCCCACTAGAATTTAAGAATGAAGTTCCATCAGTGAAGAGGATGAGGTCTTCATTCCTTAGTGGTTGCTCAGCTATTTTGATGCCCTCATCTTCTCCCATTGCCCAAACATCACAGCTGTGTTCTAACATATAGGCTTCTGATGGGTCAGGTAACAATGTGGCTGGATTTAGAGCTCCTTCATGTTCAATGGTAATATTTGGAGCCTCTAACAAGACCTGCCACTTGCTCCATCATATCGCATTAACCTGACTGACCCGATTCAGGGACATGAGGGTGTGTACCGCATGTGGGCATCGAACAATCAGTTGTTGATCTAGCACTATGTTATTAACTGCCTGCACTGCTAGACAGACGGCCTGAACGGCTCGTAGACATGGTCCCCAGCCCCTGGCTACCTCGTCCAAGGATCCAGAGTAATACCCTACCGGGCGGTACCTACCCCCATGTTCCTGTGTTAGTACAGCTGTCCAAAATCCATTTTTTTCACTTACGTCGAGGTAGAATGGTTGATCCGTCTGAGGAAACCCCAATGCAGGAGCCTGTAACAGAGCTTGTTTTAAATCATTAAAAGCGTGTTCAGCTTCAGGACTCCAAGCAATAGGATCAAGGGACCTCCCTCCCCCCTTTAATAGGTCTGTAAGTGGTTTGGCCCTTTCAGAAAAAGCATCAACCCAATTTCTATTGAAATTGCACAGACCCAGAAATGATCGGAGCTCTCTCACCGTATTGGGACTAGGGTGTGTTCGGATTGCCTGGGCCCGATCTTCTGTCAATTCCCTTTTTCCCTGACTAATCTTCTGTCCCAAGTAAATTACGGTGTCTAGGCATAACTGTGCTTTGCTATAACTAGCCTTGTGTCCTTTTTTAACCAAATGGTCGAGAATAATTTGGAGGTCCTTCTTGTGGGTTTCCTCGTCAGGAGACGCAATTAAAATATCATCCACATATTGGATAACGACGGAGGACACTTGAGGCAGCTCCCGGAGATGCCTCCGAAGTGCCATGTGATACACGGTGGGGCTGTTATGAAACCCCTGTGGTAACCTGGTCCAAGTATATTGTTCTCCATCTACAACAAAAGCGAACCAATCTTGTACCTCTGGGTGTAGAGGAACAGACCAGAACCCATTAGCCATGTCAATTACTGAAAACACCTGGTGCTCAGGGGTCAGTAGTTGAAAAATAGCAGAGGGGTCTGCTACCAAGGGGGTGAGACGGTTGATGTGTTGATTAGCTTTTGAGTAATCAACTGTGAATCGCCATGCTCCGCTGGCTTTCTTTACGGGCCATATTGGACTGTTGCTTGTACTATATGTTTTTCGTACAATGCCTTGAGTCAATAGTTTTTGTATTACTGGTCGAACCCCTTCCTCCGCCTCTTTGTTGATTTTATATGGCTTTGTGTATGGCGGGGATTTCCCAGTAAATGTGGCGGGTTCCATATCCAGAAGCCCGCATTTGTCCTTATCCATAGTCCAAATTGAATGCCCTTTTAGTTCGTCTTTTTGGAGGGACCAGATGTTTACCTCCACCCTCTCCTCATGTACGGTTAATGTAACCCCTTGTAGGTATTTCAGAGCATCCCATCCCAACAGATCTGGGGTAGGTCCTACCCACATGACAGCGTTAAATGTTACCTCCCCATCTCCTAGTCTAATCTTGAGTTTTTGAGTTTCTCTGAGTGTTATTCGATTGCCCCCTACACCAGTGGCCTCCAGCTCCCTCCCTGTGAACATGACACCACACCGTTTGGCTGACTGTTCAGATAAACAAGATAATTGAGCCCCAGTGTCCCATAAAAGTGACATTTGAATCCCATTAATCGTGCATTGTAATTTGAGCTCTTTTTCACTCAGCTCCTGAGATAGGCGTAGGGAGGCCACTAGGGGGAGTCCTAGTTTAAAAGATCCCTGATAGCGCGTTTGTCTGCTTCGCTCAAATCCTGTAATTGTGACAATAGGCTTTTTTGCCCCTCTCAATTCGAGGGATTGAAAGGGGGATCGCGGTATCTTCCAATCCTGCCTTCACTGGCTAATCGCTTTTTGCAATTCTTTTGCCAATGTCCAAAATTTTTACAATAATAGCACCGAGTTGTAATTTCGCCTTTTGGACTTAGTCGGGTGTCAGGGCCAGCTCCACCCTTCAGTATGGGGGGTGTCCACCCTGTTTGTATTGCCCGCACTTTAGCATACATATTTCTCTCGATTTGCCGTGCCATTTTAACTATTTCCTCAAACTGTTTGTTCATATCTTGCCCTATTTCGGGCTCTTTTAACTGAAGGGCTTTGGCTATATCAGGCTTAAGACCGCCCAAATAAATTTGTTTAATCACAGCAGAGGCGTCGCTATTCACATCATCTTCGTCACTTAGTCCTGAGCATTCCAGCCAGAGTGTGACGAAGCGGTCTTTTTGCTGACACGCAGATATCTTTTTCCAATCTGTCTTTGGTGGATAATTTTGTTTAAGCCATCGCCAAACCCATTCCCATCGCCCTCCCCTGCCGTTATCCTCACACAATTGTTTAAGTTCTCCGACACGCTTTTCCCCTGTCCTTCTGAGGATCATAGCGGCAGTCAGGGGGGAGATACCATAAGTATCTTTTAATTGCTGAAGCGCACTCCAGGTTCGCTGCATCCCTAATTTTGGGTGCGGTACTTCTCTAGCCCACCGGTCAATATCCTCCGGTTTTGGATTTGATCGTATTGGGGGTTCAGGGAAGGTAGGTGCGAGAACGGACGCCCTCGGCGGGGTGCGAGACGGAGTTAAAGTGGCGCTGTCATCCACGGCGCCAGCCCCTGCTACATCAAGTCCTTTCCCACTTCGAGTGAGAGTACAGATCTGCGGGCGCCCTCCCTCTAACAGGGGAGACCCTGATCCGTCTTTATCACACTCATACCAAGTGTTATCCCAATCAGACCCCCCTTCTCCATATGGCCACTGTGGGAATTGATCCCAATTATTTTGGATTCCTGCCTGTTTGTTCCCCTGTGGGAGAGCAGGATATAACTTAGTCGCCGGCTGTAGCACATTAACCAGTGCAGCGTGACCAGGAGCTAATTCCTTCTTTAGTTTCTCATTCTCCTGTACTGCCTCTTTTAGCTTTTTTTCTAGTTCCTCTTTTGCCGCGAATAAATTATCTTTCCTCTCATTTAATGCTTTTATTTTTTCTGTGAACTCCTTCTCTTTTTTATCCCATTCTGATTTCTCCTTCATGCTAATCTGCCACCTCAGGTGTCAGCCGATCACCAGGGCTGCAGCTAAATCTTTGTTTTTGTTCCAATGTTCATACGCTTTTTTACAGGCATCTTCGCCCCAAACTCCTTCTAACAGACTCAGCTTCTTCCTATATTTCTCTTCCCTTTCAGTCAACTTACACTTTTCCGATATGTAATCAGATACTTCCACCACTTTCTCAAACACCCAATTAGCACACATTTGGTTTCTTTAAGATTTACTTTTGTCGTGTGTGAGGTAACAGCTCATTCAGTAGGGGGATGTTTTCACTTGGAAAAACCTGTGCATTACTGCACTCATTCAGCTAAGGGCGTCTGTTACCTCCAGATCTAAATGCCTCTCTGAGACTTTAGAGAGGACTTACACCGCACTGTTCACAGGTAAGGAACGAGACCTCGAAAACCCCCTTTCCTGATCAGTAATTCACCATCCCCAGAACGCCAGCATCGCTGCTTTTGCCCCGGGGTGGACTTACGCACTGAGCTCAATCAGGGCGATTCTCGGGTCACAGCGTCCTTTAAATCCTGCTACTTAATGCTTTGCTCTTTTATTATGAGGTGTGTTTATGTTAGTGTCGTGCGTGTGTATATGTATTTCACAAACAAGGAAAACACCAAAAACATACATACATATATATCTCTTCTACTCCTGTTTCCTTTAAAACAAAAAACCACGCCACGCCAATCCGTGCACAATCAAGGCGTAGCTAATCTCAGGACCCCGGGTGCAATTAAGGCCCACACCAATCCTGGATTATACGTGCATTTAATGCACCACTCAGCTCCAGAACCCCGAGCGCAATTAAGGCCTACACCGATCCCGAGCCTCAGAACTCCAGGCACAATTAAGGCCCACACCAGTCCTGAATTACGTGCATTTAATGCACCACTTGCTCTAGAACCCCGGGCGCAATTAAGGCCCACACCGATCCTGAGCCTCAGAACTCCGGGCGCAATTAAGGCCCAAACCAGTTCTGACCTTCAGAACTCTGGGCGCAATTAAGGTCCACGCCAGTCCTGAACTTCGCGGTAAGGGTCCAAAACCCATTCAAAATGCGCAATTAAGGCATACACCAGCTTCGAACGCCTGTACACAATACCGCGGACCGCCTGCCAGACCAAATTCTGGGCTTACAGCAAACAACCCCTTACATACACCGGTGTCTTCCCTGGGTCAGAGGAATTCAGGAACTCACGTTTACTCTGTCATCTCGGGCGATTCTCGCAGGGAGCAGAGACTTCCCAATCGGTCAGAGAGAGTCGTACTGTTACAAACTTTTGGGTTATATAGTGTCTTCTTCTCCGTTTCTGACGTCACTTGGTCTGATGGTAAAGAGGGGGGTTCATGGTATTTGGCCAGTTTACGATGTTCTGGACAAATGGTCAGTTTAAGATTACACCCAGGGGCTTCCTAGCTTGCATCTGCAATCCTTATCAGTTAACCCCCTTTCCTGCCATAAACCCCAGCTTGTGACTTAGAAGTCTAAACCCCATACAGAAAGGATTAATTTCAAACCCCCGTCTTCACATCTTTCTTCAATTGGCTTCTGGAAAAAAAATGGCCCTAGAGTGAATGTTTGTGTCTGTGTTTGCCCTGTGATGGACTGGCATCCTGTCCAGTGTGTATCCCACTTTGTACCTATTGCTTGCTATGTTAGGCCCTGGCATCCCCGGTGACCCTGTATGGATAAAGCAAATAGAAAATGGATGAATAGTCAGCTGAGTTTTTATCAATTTATCCCATATAAAGTCTAAACTGCCTTCCATTCCTATTAAATCAGTTACTTTGTATTTTATTCCTTATTTGTGAGTGCTAAAGTATAAACGTTTAAGAATGGATGAGTTAGTTGGTTTATGTTTTTCTTAGTATTAGTATGTCCTTTTGTTAGCATTTCATTTAACAAGCCAGATTTGGCTTGTTTTGAACCATACCAGCCATTCCTAAATAATTCTCAACTACTCTATGATGCACAATGATGCATCTCAACTACTAATATGCACAATGATGATCTTCTTAAACACAGCATGTAAAAATATGTTGTGAAAAGCTATTCTTTGAAATAAATTGTAAAAATAAAGTTTAAAAACAATATTAGGTTCAATTTCTTACTTGTGTTATGCAAGAAGAGTATATATAATGCTTTTCAAAAGTACATTTTGTATTGTTCTACTCTTTTTAGTTAGGGTGATAGTCTAGACACAATTGGGCAGGTTAAGGTCGAGAAGGAAAAAACACACAAAGTTTAAGGCACTTTCTTTCCATACCTACTTTTCGTGGTCACAATCAAACAGAAATGATATCATCCATTCTGGTTTTTTTTTACTCCATAAAAAACATTAAAAAGACTGGTTCTCATTTAAAATCATTATTATCCTATAAGTTGAGATACTATTATTTCTTTTTCTTCTGAAACAATAACATGGAGCTCAATTTCAGTATAATATTTCAGGTTATGTAATTTGAAATTATGTTGTTACATAAGTTTTATTATTTTATTTTTATTCTGTTTTCTTTCACCAAATTCCACATTCATTTACAATGGTCAATGGCTCAATAAATGTTATAATTCATTTAAAAGTGCTGAAGTGCTTGTTTTTTTAAGTATCTTTAAGTATGCCCCCCCCAAAAAAAACAAATTTAAAAGAATAGCATATTTTCCTTTTCACATTATACTCTCTCTTTCTATCGTGTTACATTTGTTAGCCTGCTTTTATGACAATTGAAACGATTGAGCCAGTGGACAGGACTGCACACTAACATAGGATTTTGTCCCCTGGTTCTGGCCTTTGATTAGTCTAGTTGATTATTCTGGTCTAAATGTTTCAACTGAACAAGTATATAGATACTAGTATTCTACTTTTTTATCTGGCGTTATAGTCTTTTCTGAAAAGATTATTATTTTTTTACAATTTTTTTACAATTTCTCTTAGTTACTGAGGAGTATACAGTATTTTGGGTAGATTTTAAGTAATGTGGTGTTTGAGCATATTTTGAGTTTAATCCTATGAGATTTTGTTAGATAATGTGGTTACAATGTCTTCCAGATTCAAATCAGAACAGGTTGAAAGTGAGGTGGTGTGCTATATATATCCAGAAAGAAAATTAAATAATATGCATGTTTATTACAGATGAATTCTTAAGTAATGTAAAGAAAATTTATCTTAATTTTGTAGCCTTAAAGAAAGGTTTAACCCCATAGGTTGCTCACCATTTCTACTACGCTTGTTTTATTATGAGTTATAGCATTGGCAAAGTAAAAAAACAAACCGTTGCATACTCATCTGTGCCTGTTCAGTAAGTTGCAAAGCATTTCATTAATATTATGTACAGACATTAACCTTGTCGTTGGTCTCATGCAAAACATTAATCACAATAACATGAAGCAGTGCGGTTCTGCTATGGATATCATACTAAAAAACTTAGACTCCACCTTTACTTAGTATGTTTATACAAGCAAGGAGTTTAAGTTAAGTTTTTAAGTTTATGTCCAGTGTAAGAAAATGTGTGTGTATATAGGTGTGCATTAAGCCATAAACAGAACATAAATTAATTCAAATAGATTGCAAATAAAAATAAAATTGTTTAAAACATTCCAGTGGGTGTTACGTCCCAGTGTAGTTCATGTGTGTTTTTTTGCTATGTTCCACACTTCCTGTCTTTGATTGCTCTTCCTCCCCATCAAACACCATTGTTTCTGTATTACGTCATCTTCAATCAACTTTTGACCCATTAGAACTCAGCTTATTCAGTATTAAACTTGGAGGTTTTCAGAACAAAGGGGCCTTTCGCTTGACTTTGGTTTTGCTCACCTCAGCTTCGTTTCGCTTTCGTTTTGTTTCGGCTTTGCTTCTCCATTTTCATTCCTTTCGCTTCGTGTGTGTGTTTTCACATAGCTTCAGCTTTGTTGGTTTGTGTTCGTCTCCTCATACTTTCGTTTGTTTGTATTTTCCTTTATTTCCCCATTACCTTGCCCAAACATGTTATATCAACCTCTGTGCTCCTCTGTACCCTATTCCCTGTGTCTACTCTCGTTTCACCTTATTTGTTTTTGCAGTTCACTTGTGTATTTGTGTGAACTTTTGTGTTTAGAGTTAGTTAAGGTTGTCGGGTACATTCTACACACATAGTTGATCTCTGTATTAGTAACACTTATACAGTTTAGGATCTATTAGTTTAGGATGGGTGAGTGCCTTTTGTCTTGTACGGTTTTGGGTAGTTAGTGAAGGTTAGACAGAGTGTTTTGGGTTTTGTTTTGGTAGATAGGTCAGCTTTCCCTCACTTTATTAGCCAGCTCCATTTTGTTTGTTATTTTCTTTTCTTTGGCACTGCTCTAGTTCCCTTTCCTTGTGTGTTATTGTGTCCTATTTACATACCAATCACTTATTCACTTTAATATAAATCACTTTTGCACCAAAACTTGTTCTCACGCTTCCTAAGTCCCTCACCAGAAACCCACCTGCATCCAAAACCATCCTAAATGTTACACCCCTTTACCCCTAGACACTTGGGGTTGTAACAGTGGGTATGCAATTCAGCACATTACGATGTGTTTTTTATTACAACATGAGTGGCTTTATGCTGTGTAATTTAAGATTTTATGTTCTACATTGTCCATTGTTTTTTTTTCCTTTGCATGATTTGTGGGATTTGTCTTACTTTGAATGTTCTGAATGCTTCCACATTTATTGCACATACTGTATGTATTATTGCCTCAGGACTAATGAATAATAATATTCAATATGCAATATTTCATTTTCAAACAGTAGGTACCCTAATTCTGTTTATAGATAGCATTATATAGATACATTGACTCATTGTTACAACTTGTCTTTATCCAATGCATTATTTTATTTTTTTTATCTATTATCAAATTTTTAATGAAACCATTCTGTGAAATTTTTCTTTCCTCTCTTCCGTTGTCTTCTGGTTTTCTGTCCCGTATTCACAAAATGTGAGGTTACTTGCATTGTTAAGCACCTTGGGGCAACCTTGTTGTTAAAGGTGCTATATACAGATGGAGCCATTCGAAGTGTGCAGTAGAGCAACTACAGATGCAGCCATTCAAAATGGGTGAGGTATTTCGCGGCATACCCCGGTGGGCGTGTCACAGTATCACGCGGTATCACGCATTTCACGTGTGTCACGTGACTAACTATCCGGCGTCGCCTTGTAAAACCGCCAGGGGGAGCTTAACCTCTCATGTACAGCATTTGAGCCTTTAATTTTGAACTGTGTATTACAGCATGTTAATCATCAGTCATTAAAATGTTGGTATATATTATGAAAGCAAGATTGCTCAGTTGGACAGAAGTACACAACCTACCTTTATCAGAAATATTTATGCATCAAAGCCTTTACTGAAGATATTACTAATAGTATTAATAATGGATGACTTTGGACAAGCTGTATACTCAAAGTATAATTTCTTTAGCACATTTGTACAAGCACTTGGAATCTGTCCAAGCCATACTTTGTCAGGCATTTTGTTTTACTTCAACGGGGCATAAAAACTTCCTTGCTTTTAACAGGGCGTTTCATAATTTCTAGCTACGAAAATGATTTAAAATGCGACACCTATCATTCAACTAGAGCTTAAAATATCACAAGGAAAAATACACACCGGTATTCCATTTCTCCCTAAACATTGTAAGCTTCGAAGTCTTTAACTAACGTGATACCGGAGTCAACAAGCATACTTTTAGAATTTGATTAAAAGGGAATATAATATGGAATCGCGTATCTAAAGAATTTAATAACGGTATGATTATATCCGTGTACTGCGGCAGGACTGTGTAAGGCTGTTTCGCCTACCTGAACATGCGAGCTGTCTTGTAGCCTACTGGTCTAGGTGCGTGACTTCCAACTGGTAGGTTGTGTGTTCGAATCCAGCTGGTGCTGGACTTTTATTTTAACAAACATTTCTTCGAAAAAATAGGTAAGCGATATTATGGACAATCAATTGACTTTTATATTTCAAAATATCGCAACATGATCGATATTTGCGATATTTTGAATATATCTTCCCTTCTGACAGTGGTTCCTGCTTCTATTGTGTGTGTGTGTGCAACAGTAAATTTTTATAGAGAAATGGAGGCGGGACAGTATGCGTTACAATATAAACATTTATATTGATTTAAATCGTGTTCTGATTTAAATCGCAAACGCGTGTTTAATTATGTGTTTTTTAATCATGATCAGGCTAATGCATTTCTACATTTTCTGTATGAACCAGCTTAGAGGTTGATACAGAAAGACAGCTTGTGTTTAAATTGAGTGTAAGGTAATTTATGCTTCTAAAGTCATGGTCAGTATTGTTGTACTGTGCTGTACTGTGTCACATTATTTTATAGCGTTTTTATTGCGTTATTAAATCCGGTGGCGCTGTGTTAGTTTCCTGACTCACATTATTTAAACTGCGACACTGATCATTCATCTCTAAATAAACTTTATTTTATATAGCATTTTAAGCGAATAGGTAATTAGATTGCTCATAAACCTAATCACTTTTTCTTCATAAACACAGCGTGATTGCTCTCTGAAAATGCTTTTCCTTTATTTTTAAAGTAGGCTCAGATTTCAACTATAGATCGTATTATTATAAACTTTCCTGGAAAAATGTATTTTATGTAAACCATGTTTGCTATTAATTCATTTAGGGCTAAAATACGTTCATTGTCTTCTAATCGAGTCGAGTTGACATTGGAAGCCTGCCACACCCGGACCGTTAACGCATTAGCACGTCAAAGCCCATTGAGCCAGTATTGGCTTTAGTATCCCCCCCTTCTCCCCTCAATTCAATTCAATTCAAGGTGTTTTATTTACATGACAGATGGGTACAAGCAGTGTTGGGTACTGTATGTATATTGTAACGCTTACGGCAGACAGGCACTGTGTAGGAGCCGACGCACCAGAGCAGCGCCTGCAATTTTTATATTTATAACTTAGTTTTTAAAATTAGTCAAGCAATACGAAGCATCTCCTTTTACTTAGTGCCTGAGCATACTGCAACGCGTGTGAAGCCCATAAACGATATTAATTTTGGAACTTAAACATACAGTATATGGCTGGTCTCGGTACTTTAAAGAAAACATACACACCAGTATTCCATTTCTCCCTAAACATTTTAAGCATCGAAGTCTTTAACTAACGCGATACCGGAGTCAACAAGCATACTTTTAGAATTTGATTAAAAGGGAATATAATATGGAATCGCGTATCTACAGAATTTAAAGACCAGACAATCGCAAACTCGTTTTCAATAAAATTATTTTATTCATTCAGCAGTTTGTGAGAGGGACATCCAGCAGGGAGAGACACACACACCGGTTTTCATTGACAACATTGTTTTTTTTTTCAATTCCTCTTGTCTAACAGGAATGTTTTGTTTGTGGACAGACTGTTAGACAAGAGGAAAAGACTGCCTCCTCCTACGAAGCATTTCGTTGATCCGATCACGAATTCTTTTCCAGTCGTACGCAGCAAGGGTTGAGAATCTCCGATTCACCATCGTACTAATGGTTTCCCGGAGATTGGGTTAAAAAAAAACAAAAAACATACTAACAACTGTGCCATCCTACTCCTTAGTTAATACATTTTATTATTCATAAACAGTTAACATTGTTAGCAAAATATTTTGAATTATATTTAACCCTATTTTTTCTTTAGTTTTGTATTTAACTTATTATATGATAGTCAGACTTAATGTATATTTGAACAATGAAAATATATTTTTACAAGATTTTACATTAAGCACTTAAAATTAATATGGTTAATAATAGTAAACTGTAACATGCTGTAACAAGATCGGTTACAAGAAGAAAATGCTTTCAGAGAAAATGTTTCAACCAAACTTATTCCCACACACCCCGCCCCCACTACCATTAGAATATACACAAACATTTTAGCGTTTCATTCTGAGCAGAAGACCCTCACACCTGAAGAGTGCTGGCTGTGACGAATTAAACCGGTTTTACAGGTTTCAATCACAGACCATGTGACATGGGACTCAGTAAACTACAGTAACACCGTATTTGATAACGCTTTAAAAACGCTATAAAATAATGTGACTTGGCACAGAACAAGTTTACAACACAGTACAAAGATAAATGCTGACCATGACTTTAGAAGCATAAATTGCCTTACACTCAATTTAAACACAAGCTGTCTTTAGCCCTCTAAGCTGGTTCATACAGAAATGTAGAGATCTAGGCTCAGAACACACAGCTTCATTAGCGAATACATATGCAGGACAACTAGAGAAGACGTTTTACAGAGGGTGGATTTTTAGAAACATCCCATCAGACATCCCATCATATTCACAACGTGAAATCTAGAAAATAATATTACGTAACCAAAATCCGCAATATGGAAACAGAACCTGTGTAATTGTTGATAGATGATGTACTCGTAACATTTTTTCAAGACGAACTACAACATTTAAAAAATGACTTGTATGTACTTGATATCTCTAATCAATCCACGGGTCCCAGCACAAAACGAAAGTAAAACGCATACCGTTTCTCGCTTCTTATTGCTCAAAAGTAATTTGACCGTATGAAATGCATAATATAAACCTAGAAACATATACGTGAGCAGTACTTAAGCACTGTAGTATCGGTGTTAAGACATACCTCTCAAATACTGTAAATCAAGTTAAAAATATCTCAAGACCGATTCTGGTCGTAATGAAACCATGCAAGGGAGTTTTTATGTCCGTTGCAGTTCTTTTGCAACATGAATATAATTATATCGTTATTAATTTCTTGAGATACGCGATTCCATATTATATTCCCTTTTAATCAAATTCTAAAAGTATGCTTGTTGACTCCGGTATCACGTTAGTTAAAGACTTCGAAGCTTACAATGTTTAGGGAGAAATGGAATACCGGTGTGTATTTTTTTCTTTAAAGTACCGAGACCAGCCATATACTGTATGTTTATGTTAAGATTTCCCTTCAGTGGTAAAATTAGATATGAATATTCAATACTTAAACGGGCACAGTTAAGACATTAAATATACATGTACATATTGTATACAGTACAGTTTGCATACGGTAATATGTTTATGTTACGCGATTAAAAAATAAATAAATAAAACTGGAAGGTCCAGCACCACCATTATGTTTATATGGTTGTTTTTGTTGGTTGGTTGTTATTATGGTTATTAATAATTCGATCTATAGTTGTAATCTGAGCCTAAATAAAAAGAAAAAGCAAGTGATTAGGTTTATGAGCAATCTAATTACTTATTCGTTTAAAACGCTATATAAAATAAAGTTTATTATTAATTTGCTGGACAGAGCGGTGAACATTATTATGCATAAGACAAAGATAACGATCCTGATCAGTTTAGAAATCTGTGTACGCTGTAAGGTTTTTACTTCTTAAACTTTTAAAATACACGTTTAGAATTGAAAGAAATTCTCTTCCTGGTATAGCAAACCAGCACGTCTTTTTTCTCCAATCAGAGGGGTGTCAGATGGTGTCAGCCAATCACCATTCTGCGTTGGGTAGCAACGGGTGACTGTTCTCAGGCGGAAGATGTAAACAGCTTAATGTTCGTGTTAAATATTTTTTTTTAATTAAAATTCATTCTATACAGCAATCGCATATTTGGGTACCGTTTCATAAAACTTTCATGCTTAAAATGTTTAGGGAGAAATGGAAGACTGGTGTGTATTTTTTCTTTAAACTACCAAGACCAGCCATACACAGTACAGTTTACATACATACAGTAATGTTTTAAATTAATATCGTTTATGACCTTCAGATGCGTTATGCTCCTCTTCTTTTTATGCTCAGCTACTAAAATTTCCCTTTAGTGGTAAAATCCATATAAATATTCAAAACTAAGCGGATTAAAATGTGCACAGTAAAGACATTAAATGATTCAATCTTTGCACTACCAACCAATGCACCACGAGTGCCCCTGTCGGTCATTTTGGCCAGCCAATCACTTGCCCTGCGGTATGCTCCGGTGCCCCGCGGTGGCTTGTGGGTAGGTTACCGTACCGCGGGTTTTTACCGCGCATTTTGAATGGCTGCATCTGTACCTATGTCATACCGTGGTACAGTACGTGATTGACTGGCCTAAATGAACGACAGGGGCACTCGTGGTGCATTGGTCGGTAGTGAAAAGATTTAATCATTTAATCTCTTTATTGTGCACGTTTTAATCCACTTAGTATTGAATATTTATCTGGAATTTTACAACTAAAGGGAAATTGTAGTGGCTGAGCATAAAAAGAAGAGGAGCATAACGCGTCTGATGATCATAAACGATATTAATTTAGGAACATAAACATATCAGGTAAACTGTATATGGCTGGTATTGGTAGTTTTAAAAAAATACACACCAGTATTCAACTTTCTCCCTAAACATTTAAGCATCAAAGTCTTACATGTGGTTAATTTTGAAACATTTTTATTTGCTCCTTCTGACCATATTAAATTTATATACTTTGTGAAAAGTGATAGTTTTAACCTTTTCTGTGAATATGCTCGTTATTGGAGTAAACAAAGCATACTTTTAGAATGTGATTAATAGGGCATATAATATGGAACAGCGTATCTAAAGAAATTAATAACGATATAATTATATTCATATACTGTAGCTCAGCAGTAGTATAAGATTTTCTATGGATATGTGTACTTCATTTTCACTGCTTTCCACATGACTGCATCTGTGGCGTGATGGCTTAAGTGACTGACTTATAAGCCTGAGGTCTGGCATTTGAACCCAGCTATCGCCTTGAGTTTTCTTTTAACAAATAAACATTTCTTTGAAAAACTAAAGTAGAAAATGTTATGGACACTACTGTATATTGACATTTTTTATATTTCTAAATGTCACAACTGTTCGAAGCTAAGTCATTTATTAATAACAACCAATAATTTGAAGCTGCTACTACTGTCGTTATTATTATTACTGATAATAAATATTATCAACATTATACTGAATTTATATCACAAAACATTCAAAGTTAAGTGATTACCATTTTCCATGAATACTTGCGTTCGTTATCACAGTAAAAGAAACTCATACTTTTCAGAATGTAATTATTTGAACAATAAGTCATGAGAGGATGTACAATAACAATAAGTCTATATCGTGGATATAGTCACAGTTAAAAGGTGATATTAGGCCCGATGCGATGCTGAGGGCCGGCAACCTTTTAACTAAGACTATATCCACGATATAGCACAGGCCTTGAGTGCCTTATTGCTTTTATAAAACCATCCCCAAATATGCGAGCGCTATATAGAATTAATTTTAATTAAAAAAAATAACATGAAAATTAAGATGTTTACATTCCTCCACCTGAGAATATAGTCCCTCGTTGCTACGCAACGCAGAAACACAGCCACAAGTACCATCAGCTAGCAAAGAGGACATTAGCTAGCCAATATGATAAATACAGGGGGAAAAAGCAAATGGGAAAAAACCTGCTGATCTGTTCTACATACCAGGAAGATAACATGATTTTTTCTGTTTGAAACGTGTGTTGTCTTTATGAAATTCATGTATTTATAATGTTTAATTAAGAAGAAAAAAACTTACAGCATACACAGATTCTAAGCTGATCACAAGGAAGGAAGATCACCTATTTTTTGCACATAAAAAGTGGTTATTACCTATCGAAACCTGTTTTTATAGCTTTCAAAATCATGCAATGTCTAAGTTAAGCAGGAACAGATCATTATATCTCATTTTTTATTTCTTTTTTAAAACTAATAAAATTGTTTGCCCAGCCTAAGGGTGTTTATAATATAAGGGTGTATCTAAAGAAATAAATAACGATATAATTATATTAATGTACTGTCTGGCGGAAAAAACACGTAAAGAGTTAGTTAATGCAACACGGAAGATAGTATTAATAATGCAGCGCTTTAGGGCTCACACCCTACCAGCTGGGGAATTGAACCAGGGCCTCCAGCGTCACTCAACAGGGAAGCAGCCGGTTGATCTCCCTTCAACCCCGATGGACCAGGTCCCTCCTATTCATATGAAAGGCAGTGATGTCACAGCACTGGCAAGCCCTCATCAAAGTTTAACTCGTTCAGAGCGTCCTACATTACAAACTCCAAGCATTTAATTTTGAGCTGAAGACCCTCACACCTGAAGAAGGCTTCACAGCCGAAACGTTGCGTTTTCTCTCTTCTCTTTTCAGCATGGAATAAACCTATTACTTGTTCCTTTACAGACTGCACAGGCTGACGCGGCTACCCACCAAAAGTAGTTAAAGTATATATGTATTGCAAGGCGCTCTGTTTTATTAACAGACACTCCGACTCAAGTGTTGTAGAATGATAATAGACGTGGGTAATGTCATCCCCATTAAACAATGTGTTTATTGCGCAAATCCTGCTAAACTAAAAATTAGACACAAGAAGAGTATTATTGGACAATGTTGTGAGGGTCTGGCAGAATTTCTCTGTAAACTGAAGAGTTATAGAGGAGACGTGTATCACCTCATTTTACACTTGTAACAAAGATCATTCCACTCAGTGGGCGATGCATTGTTATCTCAATCACCTGCTAACTCGTTTTACACCTTGGGAAGACAGGAGAATGTGATTGTACTGTATCTGTGCGGAATGTGTGTTGCGTTTACAAAATTAAAGTGTTTAAAATGTATAATTAAAAAGTAAAATAAAACTTACAGCTTACACAAAGATTCTAAGATGAGCACGAGGAAGTGTATTGCATGTCTAATGGTCTAACCCCATTACCCCCATTTTGATTAAAATTGAAAACACGTGTTTAATTAAATGATTTTATTGATTCACAATCTGACGATGCAATGTAAATTGTTATCTTTGTGTTCTAAGTCCCTTAATTAACTTTAAGCATAGCTTTCTCACCATTTAGATTTATTTTTCATACCATCGTTAAACAAAGCAGGAGCGTATTGTACTTCCTCATACTGACCGTCTTAAAGTTAGCTTGAAATTCATAAAGCCTGAATTACGTACTATGCTTACGTCTGCAAAACACCTGATTATCTACTGTGAAGCTTTCAGTGCCTTGTGTATATTCTAATCACAGTGGGGACAGGGTGTATGGGGACAGATTTAGGCTGAAATTGAATTGGGGATCTGTATTCTTCACACCCGAAACACTGTTTTCTCTGAAAGCATTTTCTTCCCTGTTCAGCTGATCTTTTGCTGCCTACGCATGCTTACACAGCTCCCTGGGTGAATTATCATACTTGACTGAGAAAGCTTGAGAGAACTTAATATTTTTATTATTAACAAATTGTAAAATTGACGTTTACATTGGCATTATATATATAGCGTTGGCTAATGATTTTTTTAAATTAAGGCAAATGAAAATTAAGGATGTTAAAGTGCTAGAGGTGTAGAAAATACAAAAATGCACATGAGCAAAAAGTTTTAGAAATGGAGCAGGTGTTACTTTGAAGTAAGCAAACAAAAAAGCAATTACTAGACATAGTGCAGAAAAGGGATGCAGGAACACTTTCTCAGATATACAAAAAAATCAGAAAGGTGTGTTAAAAAGAACATGCAAACATTAAATAGATTTGGCAGAGAGTGAGGAATCAGAAAATTAGCATGCATAAAAAACAGCAATTCTGTCAATTCTGAACATGGTTTCACGGAGGGCTTCTCAGATAGTTGGGCATTCAGGTAGATTGCCAGGCGAAAGGATCTGTAAATATATTTTGTTAAAGCAAGTCAGTTTTTTGCAATACATAAAATACATTTTTCCAAGAAAGAGCTGATGACGAGGAAGAAAAATCACCCGTTTTTCGCGCATTAAAAGTGGTTATTAACTATCAAAACCTGCTTTTATAGCTTTTAAAGTCATGCAATGTCTAAGTTAACCAGGAACACATCTAATTTTTTATTTTTATATCTAATGTTTTATTTATTATTTAAAAATTAAAAAAATAGTTTGCCCAGTGTGTGGCCTGAGGTGAGCTAGCATCCTGTTAAGGTTGTATCCTCCTTCTTTGTGCCCGTTGCTTGCCTGGATAGGCTACAGCTCCCTCATGACCCTGTACTGGATAAAGAGGTTAGAAAATGGATGGATTGGTGGATACAAAATTGTAAAATTGTTATTAACTACTTACAGTAAGTCAGCTCAACAATGATTTTAACAAAACATATAGTCTAATTTCCTCATAATTTTCCATGTTTATGTATTTGCTTTGCATAAAATAGATATTACAGCAATGGTCTTTTAATGCAGGAAGTTGCTCATTGTACTTTTTAAATATGTAGATCAAAACTTTAAATTTTAAACTTTTCTTTGAATTGCCTATTTATTTAAAAAGGATACAATGGGAAACTGATTACTGTACAAAGTCTTATGACATGCTAAAGCCTTCTAAGAATATGCAATTGCTTTTAATGTTTGCTGATGCCTTTTTCTTGTTTCTAAGACTAAAACAAACTCTTGTAGTTACAGTATGATATTGAAGACAAGTTTAAGTTTACTGTTCACACAAAATGTTTTCAAATACAAAATCTCAAAAGTACAGATAGAGAAAGGAATTTGCAAACATTATTATCCTCTCATCCAGTAATTCAGTGCATGAGCTGCTCAGACTGTGTTATGTCAGGTCAAGTTCATTAAACATAGTCACAATTGCCACAGTCAATGGCAGAAATTAGCACAAATGGAGCACTAACAAATGAGACCTGTTCGGTTATCATACGCTGTTGTAGGCAGGTTGAATGATCTCACACCCCTGAAAATATAAGGTGCTATATCTTGTAAACAGAAGCAGTGTTAATGCTACTTTCAACAACACAAACATATGGAGCACTAACATATTTGGTAGGTTTCTTTGGTTGTTCTTTTTGTAGGGGGGCAAGTTCACGGAGCTTTCAGATATCAAACTGAGAAGATTAAACTGAGGAAGAGCGGCAGGAGGCAGTAACGTCATGTATAGTAGTACATTTGTCTTTCAATGCAGGATTATTCTTGTTCTAACTGTTTTAAATATGAAACTTGAGAGAATGGTTTATAACTTTAAACGTCTTTGAATTACTAATTTATTTTAAAAGAATACAATGAAAAACTCATTAGAATACATCTTCAACTTTAAACATTATTGACACAGCTGCAAAGTATTATAATACGTTAGTTAAATATTTTAAAAAGAAAGTGCAATTATTTGTATTATTTGCTCAAGTTTTTTTACTCTTTAGCTACACTAAAGTGACTAACTAAAGTGTGTTACTGACACTAAAGTGCCTGAAATAATGGAGTTATTGTTAAACTCAAGTTGGGAGCAGCTCGAGTCCCCATGTTGCCCTGGACAACCAGAACAACTATTTTTTTTAAAATTCTGAGATAGTATTGTCTATTTAAATGAAAGAGGAAGTATTTCCTTAAGATCTTGTACTGTAATTTTAAAACATTGGCCACGCCAATCGAATACGGGGAAAAAAGTTTACATTTCCCAACATGCTACACGCAAATCATGCAATGTTATATCTGATAAATCCACAGGTAACCAAACAGTACTGTACGGTACAAATAAATTGAAATGCCTTATTACAGTATATAGTCAGCATACTGTACAGTATATATAGTAATTACAGTATTATACTATATGTTCTTAAAGCCACATTTATACAGTATATGTAAAATATATAAATTATTTCCTATTTAATTCTTAATTAAATATCATTAAGAAAAATAAAGGTAAATTCAATGTCTATGTAAACCCTAAAAATAACACAGGATATAATAATAAACTATTTTTACATTCAGGCTGAGTAATTTTCTTTGTGAAACAGCCAATATTTAACATATGTATACTGTGATATATTAAATTAATATAAATGTCAATATAGTATACAAATTTAATTTTATGATTGGAGAAAGATCATTCAGAAAGAGTTGAACTCTGGCATTTCAGGTGGCACCCTAGAATTCTATTATACACGTGGCACAATAAGGATTCACTGTGCCACCTGGAAGTCTGACAGTTCTGCGTCAGAATATTTGAAAAAATGTTGTTGAGCGGTGTCTTCCAAGGCACCACAGCATGCTGCAAAATACCTTAAGCATTCTGAGTGACTTCATTTGGAAATTGAACACCCTATTCTAAATGAGGTATTAAGAGTGCATCATACAATTTCAACATAACATCTATGTATTTATTTATATCGTATATTTTAACTTATAATTTATTTATTTTATGAGGTAAATTTATACACCTTATTTACCTCATAAAAGGTTATATTTGTCCAATGAATAACTAATTGTCTTGTATGTTATTTAAATTCAAAATTAATATAAAATCTGTACCAGAATGGGAATTTATTACCTTTTTTAACTTAATTTTAAAATAACCATACCAGCCTTAGCTCTCAGGTCTCATACTGTAAATAAATAAATATATCTTTCCTCCATTTGACATTCACATGAGCACAAGATAAACATCAATTGAAAACATGACCTTTAGCTGGATATATTTGCTTTTGTTACAAAAAATAATGTCATTTTAGTAAACAATTTAATCACCAGAAAAGCATGCAAACAAAGCAATGTTTCTCAATGACAATATGCATCTCATAAAAATGGATATTAAGTAGGCACCATATGTTCTTAATACAAACCATGTATCTAATATTCTACTGAAACTGGAAGAAATTATAATACCAGATACAATAAAAACATTGACATCATGAAAACACAAACTGTGTATATTAAAGCAATCAAAATAAATTTGTGGTTCAGGCCTAATTGCATTCTCAACCCTTTTCATCCTTTCATACACAATGATATTTCTCCTGTGTTTAGGATTCATTCATTATTGTATACTGTATATTATGTGCAAGGGAGGCATACAGTAAAATAGGTCAGGTGTTGTTTTGATATTTTAGAATTTTGCAAGTATATTCTTTCTGTGTTTTCCCTAAAAGTAGCTTGGGTTTCAGCTATTTATGGCAATGCAATTTCTAACTTCAATTGTTGACTGAACATTTTGTTTTGTTCCACTGACCACTTTATTAAAGCAGGATCTATCTTTATGGGTGCATTTTCCTAACCACCTCCACCTAACATATGAGAGAACATACAAGATAATAAAAACAATAATAGTGAAAATGTACAATATCTTATTAAATAATGACTTCATTGGGAATTAGTTTGCAAAAAAGGTTTCTATAACATCAAAAGTAATAGAATATATAGAACACACTTTACACACTAAGTAGTTATTAAATTACATATCTAAAATGCCCTGCTCCTTCTATGGACAAGAATTCCTTGGGAAGTTACTGCAGAAGTGTAGTTCTTCATCTAATGAGGTCCCTCATCTAATGAGGGAAATTAAGGAATGTTACTAGCACGTTTTAATCTTGCACACAAACAAACACCAAGCCTGGTAGGCAAGGTAAATTATTAAGAGACAATAGAATGTGTTTTCTGTGGGATATGATATTTTTTTTCTGTGCTTCATCTGATTTTAGCTATGTCTGTCTTTGGTACAAAATGATCTGCTGCCATTACTATTGGACCTGATCACAGAGCAGTACTTGGCTACACTAATAAAGCTCTGTGACTACACTCTAACAATGTATAAATGAAAGCCAAGAATAATCACATTTATTCCACAACCTACATCTCTGCATTTCTTTTGGGAGTATTGCAAATATTGCAAATTCCAGAGACTGTGAAGACTTACAATTCAACAAAGTTTTGGACTTCATATACAGGACCAGATGGCAGCAAGTTTCTTTGAAAGAAGGATCTTAAAGATGGCCTGTTCAAATGTTTTCCAGCTTTTGAGATGCAGAAGCTCTCAAATCCTATACATTTCATAAGTAAACTACAGACCAGGGCACTGGAAGAACAGACCTCATTTTAACTAGAAAAAACAGATGACTTGGCACATTTGATAAGAGGATAAAACAACTGGAAACTTCTGTAGTTTATGTCTCTGATGCTAGCAAGAAAAAAACGTTATTTCCAGATAAAAAGTATACTATGAAAAGAAACTGCATTACAGTTGTATCTTGAGGTCTCTAGTAGTGTGTGGCAAGTGCACAGAACAGTGCTGTGTATCTTGTTCAAAGCCTTAGACATCACAAATTTGCCTACAGTACATTCACCTGATTTCTGTATCACGCAGACCTCCAGATTATTGAGGAACAATAATAATAAGATACTGAAAAATCTCAATATTTAGATACTGTACTACAGATGCAGCCATTCAAAATGCGCAGTACAAACCCGCAGTACGGTAACCTACCCACAAGCCACCGCGGGGCACCAGAGGGCACCGCGGTAAGTGATTGGCTGGCCAAAATGACCGACAGGGGCACTCGTGGTGCATTGGTTGGTAGTGAAAAGATTTAATCATTTAATGTCTTTACTGTGCACATTTTAATCCGCTTAGTTTTGAATATTTATATGGAATTTTACCACTAAAGGGAAATTTTAGTAGCTGAGCATAAAAAGAAGAGGAGCATAACGCATCTGAAGGTCATAAACGATATTAATTTAGGAAAATAGACATTACTGTATGTACGTAAACTGTACTGTGTATGGCTGGTCTTGATAGTTTAAAGAAAAAATACACACCAGTCTTCCATTTCTCCCTTAACATTTTAAGCATGAAAGTTTTATGAAACGGTACCCAAATATGCGATTGCTGTATAGAATGAATTTTAATTTTAAAAACTTATTTAACAAGAAAATTAAGCTGTTTAGATCTTCCGCCTGAGAACAGTCACCCGTTGCTACCCAACGCAGAAATACAGCCACAAACTAGCAAAGAGAGGACATTAGCTAGCCAATATGATAAAGAAATAAATGATTATTTTGTTTATTTCTTTTGCCCATTTATTTGAACATTTCCATAGATTGTACAAGCACTTGGAAACTGTCCAATCCCTAGTTCATCAGGCATTTTCTTTTACGCTGCGGGCATTCTCCCGGTCTGGCGCCGGACTGTGTCTTCTAGGATATAATGCCAGCGAACTCTTGTTTTTATGTCCACTATAACAGGCAATCTCCTTTGCTTTTAACCGAGCGTTTAATAATTTCCTAAAATGAAAATGATTTACTTTATTTCCCTCACGGGATCAATAAAAGTATCTATCATCTGTCTAAACTATGGGGCAGAATTCTGGGGTCTCCCCATACCAGAGATTATGGTGGGGCTTCAGAACGGTGATTGGCTGACACCATCTGACACCCCTCTGATTGGAGAAAAAAGACGTGCTGGTTTGCTATACGTACATACTGTACCAGGAAGAGGATTTCTTTCTATTCGAAACGTGTATTTTAAAAGTTTAAGAAGTAAAAATCATACAGCGTACACAGATTTCTAAACTGATCAGGATCGTTATCTTTGTCTTATCCATAATAATGTTCACCGCTCTGTCCAGCAAATTAATAATAAACTTTATTTTATATAGCATTTTAAACGAATAAGTAATTAGATTGCTCATAAACCTAATCACTTTTTCTACATAAACACAGCGTAATTGCTCTCTGAAAATGCTTTTTCTTTTTATTTAGGCTCAGATTTCAACTATAGATCGTATTATTATAAATACCGGACTGTTACACCAACGCATTAGCATGTTAAAGAAATTTCATTGAGGAGCCTAGCTTTCTTAACTAGTAAGTACTGTACTTCCTTGGCTTTGGAGGGGGGAGGCGTCTTTCGCTGGAAATCTCGCCCCCTTCTACTTTGAAAATACCTGTGAAACCGGTTTAATTCGTCACAGCCAGCACTCCCGCAGAGAGGGGGGTTGTACTCATTAATGTCTAAGCCGGAACACATCATTATATCTCATTTTGTATTTCTATAAAAAAATCATTTGCCCAGCCTAACACTATTGTTCTTATTGTTTATATCCTGTAAAGCGCTTTGAGGAGCACAGCTTTCTCACCACTTAGATTACTTTTTGATACCATCCTTACACAAAGCAGAAACTTCTTGTATTTTCCGATGACATACAAGTGGAAAGATTACAGATTTTAATCGTGTTTTTTCTGAACCAGGGAAAATCTGATCATGTTTCTGTATAACAATAATAAAAAACTTTATTTTACATATCACCTTTAAAAGTGGCATCTCAAAGCAATACAGTAGATGTAAACCACAGATTACAAAGTAAATACCCAGACAAATGCAAATGCGTTTTTAATAAAATGCTTTTATTCATTCAGCACAGAGAGAACGTAAAACCTGGGCGTAACAGCTGTTCCTTTTTCTGATCACTCGCTCTCTGGATAAACGTCTCACCTGTCCTGTTCTTTGTTTTCCTAATTTGCTGATTATGCCTTCTGCGATCCACTCCTGCCCTCACACCTAAAGAAGACTATTTTAAATTTCTTTGTGCGGTCCATTGTGCAATTAACCCTTGTATGTGCTGTCCTTAAGGTGAAATCACATAAAGGTGATATGTAAAATAATGTTTTTTATTATTGTTATAGAGAAACATGATCAGATTTTCCCCGGTTCAGAAAAAAAGATCTAAAGTATACTTGTTTGTCACTAGTATTCTTTTAATACAGTCTTTGCTGTGCTCTAGAGGATCCTTGTGATATTTCGAGCTCTGGTTGAATGATAAGTGTCGTAGTTTAACAATTTTCGTAGTTAGAAATTATGAAATGCTCTGTTAAAAGCAAGGGAGTTTTTAAATTAATCAAATATTTAAAAAAATATTAAGTTATTAATAAAATGCTTTTATTCACTCATAATTTGACAATTTCAGGAAGACTAAGGAAGGACTAAGGGAATTGTCAAATGTTGTTGAAGCTCTGTGAGCTCGGTGACTTTGAGACCACTTCTTATCCCAGGTTGTTTGAATCGCCACAATTCAAATAGAGAAAAAAGAGCTGACTGACAAGATTTAAGATGTGTCTGTCAATGTTGGATTAAAAAAACACGTTGCCCGACGTTAGTTGCATTGCTTGAAAAATAATTTTATTTCGAGAGACTGGATAAGTAATTCAAGTGTTTTTTTAACTTCCTGAAAAACAAATAATAATTTAACTATATGAGCAAACATTGTATGATATGTCGCTGTTGTGAATGTCTGTGGAGTGTATCTTATTTGCCTGTCTGTCCTGGCTCTCTTGCTCGTCCTCCCCCCCTCTCTCCCTCAATTCAATTCAATTCAAGGTGCTTTATTAGCATGACAGATGGGTACAATCAGTGTTGGGTATTTACTTTGCTTTGAGATGCCACTTTTAAAGGTGATATATAAAATCAAGGCTTTAACTTGCTTTAACTACGCAAGTCTGAGTTCTTGTGTCTGTCCTATCCGAACCAGAAAGTATCACAATATGTATCTTTATAGCAGGTGGTGTACAGCTTTTTAGTATAGATTACACTTTTCTAAAATGTATTTAAAAAATAAAAACTATTACAATCTAATCTTTCCACGTTTGATCCCAAGATTCCAAGAAAAATAAATCTAAACGGGGAGAAAGCTATCCTGAAAGTTTATTAAGATACTTAGAAGACAAAGATATCAATTTATGTTGCATTTCTCTGATTGTGAATCAAAAAACACATATATTTTAACCCGCGTTTGCGATTTAAATCAAAACACGATTTAAATCAATATAAATGTTTATATTGTAACGCCTAGGTGACTATTCATTGTTATTAAAATTACTTAAATTCGATCATGTTGTGATATTTAGAAATATACATTTGTTTGGTGCGAGTGAAGTTATATTTAATCTCTGAGCCATACTGATTCTTATGGAAGCCAGTTTCTGCCAGGGAGTAAAAAAAAAACACACTATGGCATTCTCTGCAATGCAGTGCAGTTAAAAACATATCTCTGATGCTTTTCCTAAATGAATATCGTTTATGACCATCAGACGCTTTATGCTCCTTTCCAGTGGATTGAACAGGGAGAGGCATTTCATGATGTACTTTTCACTGATGAAACAACAGTGGCTCTGGAACAGTTTTCAACCATGTCGTTTTATAAAAAGGGGAGATATGTACGCGTTACTGAAGCTTAAAGTTTAGCCTTTGTCACTAATGTAACCACTAAATAAAGACATATAGAAATCCTTACGTTACAGACTGTATATGGCTGGTATTGGTAGTTCAAAGAAAAAATACACACCGGTATTCCACTTTCTCCCTAAACATTTTAAGCATCAGAGTCTTACATGTGGTTATTTCGGAAACGTTTGTACGTGCTCCTTCTGACCATGTTACTGTTTACTGTTACTGACCATATTAAGTTTAAGTGCCTGTGGGCACTTTTCCTGTCTGTGAGGGGTGGACCGTCTTTCATTAGAAGGTTAGTCTGTTTTACTCTGAGAATGTAGAGGGGGTGGAAAGTAATTCCGTGTCGCATTAACTAACCTCTTCAGTTTATTCCGCCAGACAGTACATGAATATAATTATATCGTTATTAATTTGTTTAGATACGCAGTTCCATATAATATTCCCTCTTAATCAAATTCTAAAAGTATGCATTTGTTAGATAACAAGCGAATTCACAGAAAAGGTTAAAAGACTATCACTTTTCACAAAGTATATAATCCTAATATAAGTCTAAATCCTAATATAAGTCTTAACAATATCAGCTTTATTTACGGGTTGCAATTTAAAAAAAGTCAAAAACCGCACTCAAAATGCAATTTAGAGCTTTCTGGCTTTCTGGCAATTTCTGGCAAATTAATAATGTAACATGCCACTGTTTGTGCATGAACAAGGTTATACTTGTTCCCGGGGGAACACATTCCATAAGAATCAGCGCTTTTATATATCGCTTTTAAAGGTGGCTTCTCAAAATGCTTTACAGGATAAAAACAACAATAACAGCAACAACAACAATATTGTATTTCATTGCACTTTGACAGAGTGCTCTTAGAGTTTGATTAATAGGGAATATAATATAAAAATATAGTACTAAAAATAAGATACACTCTACAGACATTCACAACAGCGACTGTCAGAAGATACATACATCCGCTGAATGGAAAGGGGCACTTTAATATTCTGTATGGCTAATACTAAAGCCAATACTTTAATATTCTTTTGGAAAACCATAACTCTGGTCTTGTCCAGATTGACTGTCAGCGCCCAGGTCTGACAGTGCTGCTCCAGCAGTGCCAGGTTTTGCCGCAGCCTCTGTTCTGTGGGCGACAGCAGGACCAGGTCGTCTGCAAAGAGCAGGAACTCGATTTCTGTAATTAATGCAGATCAGTAAATCAAGGGACAAAACAATTATTGTGCCCGGCTCCTCAATGGGGTTTGACGTGCTAATGCGTTGGTTTAACAGTCCGGGTGTGGCAAGCCTCTAATGTCTCCCGACTTCGGCAAAAGGAACCTGCCTTTCATTGGACGGGAAAGCAAGAGCCGACCGCTACGCCGCCCCCGTGTTTCGAAATCTTGTGACTTTTGAAATTTACTGGGGGTGGACCACGTCTGTAAATTTCGATGGGTCCAGAGGCAAAAGTGCCTTGCCTTGCAATCTCCGGGAAACCATTAGTAGCATGGTGAATCGGAGATTCTCAATCCTTACTTCGTGCGACTGGAAAAGAATTCGGGATCGGATCAACGAAATGCTTCGTAGAAGGAGGTGCTCTTTTCCTCTAGTCTAACAGTCTGTCCAGAAACAAAACATTCCTGTTGACAAGATGAATGTAAAAAAACAATTACTTTTTGTTAATGAAAACCGGTATGTGTGTTTCTCTCTGCTGGATGTCCCTCTCACTCTCTGCTGAATGAATAAAAGCATTTTATTAAATTATTTATTTTATTATTATTTATTTTATTGTCTGGTATTTACTTTGGTCCTTTTAACTGTTTTTCCATCTACTGTATTGTATTTGAGATGCCACTTTTAAAGGTGATATGTAAAATAATGTTTTTTATTATTGTTATAGAGAAACATGATCAGATTTTCCCCGGTTCAGAAAAAAAGATCTAAAGTATACTAGTTTGTCACTCTTCTCATCCCCTCTTTGCTAAATGGCTTTTGAATAGAGTCACATGAAGAGAGAGGTGAAACAGCCCTACACAGCCCTGTCGCAGTACACAAATATAATTATATCTTATTAATTTCTTTAGATACGCGATTCTTTTAATACAGTCTTTGCTGTGCTCTAGAGGATCCTTGTGATATTTCGAGCTCTGGTTGAATGATAAGTGTCGCAGTTTAAATAATTTTCGTAGTTAGAAATTATGAAACGCTCTGTTAAAAGCAAGGGAGTTTTTATGTCCATTGCAGTAAAAGAAAATGCCTGACAAAGTAGGGCTTGGACAGATTCCAAGTGCATTTTTTAATTTACGTTGCAACAGACAATGTACAGCATGTACTATTCTTGTGTTGTGGTACATGAATATAATTATATCGTTATTAATTTCTTTAGATATGCGATTCCATATTATATTCCCTTTTAATCAAATTCTAAAAGTATGCTTGTTGACTCCGGTATCACGTTAGTTAAAGACTTCGACGCTTAAAATGTTTAGGGAGAAATGGAATACTGGTGTGTATGTTTTCTTTAAAGTACCGAGACCAGCCATATACTGTATGTTTAAGTTCCAAAATTAATATCGTTTATGGCCTTCACACACGTTACAGTATGCTCCTATTCTTTTTATGCTCAGGTACTAAGATTTCCCTTCAGTGGTAAAATTCCATATAAATATTCAATACTTAAACGGGCAAAGTTAAGACATTAAATATACATATACATACTGTATACAGTACAGTTTTCATACGGTAATAAGTTTATGTTCCTAAATCAATCTCTTTTATGAGCATGTGAAAGGCATGGTGAATCGATTCTCAAAAATTACTGTACTTTGCAGTACATGATTGCGAAATGCTGTGGTGTTACTTTTACAAAGATGGTCAATGAAAAAAAGAATGTGGACCAGGGCAATACTTTGAGTTTACAGCTTGTCCAAGGTCATTCATTATTAATACTATTAGTAATATCTTCGTTAAAGACTTTGATGGCGACAGCTCAAACATGAGAGGTTGAGCTTTATTAGCTCCACCTTGCGGAAATTCCGGATACTATTATTTTAATTGCGCTATTATAGGAGAATCTACGGTAACTCGCGGTAGACCGCGTAAAGCGCACCGCAAAATAATGCGGTATCGCCCGCGCATTTTGAATGGCTGCATCTGTACATACCATATCATCATAACTAAGCCAAGAGCTGGAGCACAACTCCATCCATTCTCTAATTGCTTCATCCAATACACAGTCACAGAGGAGCTGGAGTCTAACCCAGAAATCAAAGGTCGCAAGACAGAATACACCCTGGATGGGATGCCAGTCCATTGCAAGGCACAAACAGACACAAACAACTTAGACCAGGGCTTAGATTTCCCAGAAGCCAGTATGTCTTTGGATTGTGGGAGGAAAGTGGAGCACCCAGACGAAATCCATATATATAGAGAAATATAAAAAACTCATCAGCAGAAAATATGTATGTTAAAATATATGTTAAAATATGTAAATATATGTAATATGTTAAAATATGTATATGTATATAACACCCCAGGAAGTTAACCCAGGGCCCCAGCACTGTGAGGCAGCAATGCTAACCACTGTGCCACCATGATCCCATGGATGCATCTCTTGCTGATAACACTGCAATCTCAAAAACTTTCAGCAAGGCACAGGAGTCACTGCACAACAAACCAAGTAGCGTAGAATAAGAGAAACTGAACAAACCATCACTATGAAAATAAACTATCCATTCTAAATTTGGATGGAGGTTTGAATTTCCTAGTTTCTTTAAGTGTTTTTTTTAGATTGAACATTCAGCTCTTTATTGCAAGAACAATACTTATCTAAATGCTATGATCCTCACCAGGACAAGAGGACAGATAATTGGATAGAGAGATGCTATCATTCATCAGCAAGATTTGTTAAGGACTACCATTAAATTAGGAAGATACATAGAATTAAAATTGCTTCCAAACCGAACTATTCATACTATTTTGCAAAACCTTGTTATTGTATATGCTTTACTGGCTCTATATATGTTCTTGATTCAGGTATGCAAGCTTAGATGAACAACCTAAAAATACTCAACATGCATACATTAGGAATCTATGTATAAAGCTAACATAATTACACTTCAAAATATATTATTATACACACATGTTCTAAGTATTTGTTTACACATTCCCACAAAAGAAGATTCTGAAACATTTAGCAGGTCATGACTCTTAGCTGATGAATATTTGTTGCTTTCATTATTCTAATTTGCATTTTGCATTTTTTTAATGAAAAGAACACTTTAAAAATAAGCCAAAAAGAAATATTTAGCAGGATTAAAATATATCACAGGAACCTAAGAATGTAATTTCCTTTAACAATTGCTCTTTTGCATACATTTATTTTTTAAAATTAGCACCCAGGAGGACAAACTGAAAGCGAAAAGTCTCATTTTCATGGGTAATCTAGAGAATGGCAAAAATACCTTTTTCTTAGTTAAAGTCTTATTATACTAATCATCGGGTATATTGGCAATTTTAAACTCATTTGCCCAGCACTAATGCAGGTATGAATTCTAACTGATAGACTAAACTACATTATTCTAAAGCCTCAGTTGTAATAATGTGATACATCCATCAAATCATGCAGTTCTATTCTTGGTCACACTGCACTACGATGTATGAAATACATATATTGAAATATCTACAATATACCTTATCAAATATACATACAGAAATCCTTACTTTTCCATGAATTAAGATGCACACAGAATAATACAAATCTGGTATTATATGTGAGCTGAAATGAGCTAAACTCAAAGTTTACAAAGAATATAATATTTTTTGTATGTTGGTGGCTTATCAAACTTGTCTAGCTGTTGTCGTAGTGTCCCAGAGAATCTGCTTCAATGGCTTGTAGCCTTATATTTATTATACAGTACATTATGGTTTATATTTGTCTAGCTTTTACTATCAATTTAACTATACAAAGTTAAACTTGAGTTCTTAAGCAGTTGTATTATTTGTGAAACTAAATAAAATGCTTCAATAATAGCATCTTGAGGTCTGTGTGTAACATAAAGTTACCACAGAAAACTACATTGAAAGGTTTGACTAATGCATGTAGTATAATAATATCAATTTTACAGTGTATATTAGATTTTTATTTTCCTCAGACTAAACCAACATTATAAAAACAGACAGATAATCACCATTATCGCTAAACATCTATAAATTATCCATAGCAGCTTCAGACAGATGAAGCCACTCAGAATGTGCGTAATTTCTTCCTGTAATTACCTGTAATGCATTGCAGATGATCAATAGGTGGCACTAGTGGTGTGTTAGATGTAAGTGAAACAGTTGCTTCATTTAATGTGTTTCCCTATGGCTTTTCATCTTTAAATCCACTTAATATGGAATATTAATATGATTTTTTTTAACTAAAAGGAAATGTTGGTAGCTAACAATAAAAACAACAGAGCCATAACGTCTCTGAATGTCAATTTATACAGTATTATACATGCTGTATATGGCTAATAGTGTTAGCTAAAAAAACAAAACAATGCACAACAGTATTCCACCTTCTTCTTATATATGTTATGCACAGTACGTAGTGGCATGGACGGATCTTTACGAAGCTAAAAATAAAAGAAATAAGGTACATTTTTAACTCAGTCACTAACTGTGGTTATTTTGGAAAAGTTTTGACATGCTCCTTCTAACTGTATTAAGTTTATACACTATAGAAAAAGCTATAATATTTTACTTTTTCTGTGAATACTTGCTGTCTTTATTGTTGTCAAAAACATTGTAGTACTTTTTATTATGGAATCAAATAACTAAATAAATTAATAACGATATTAATTTATTTTTCTATATTACAACATGTTAAATATTAAAATGATATCAACAAATCAGAGTATGATAACATCTCTAATCATTATTAACAATGTAAATTAGCTTATAATAAATAATTTCAAACTGCTTGTATTTTGGTCAGGGTGATTTGTCACTGCTTTTACAACCTTAATTTTCTTATTAAAACCTATTTTTGAGACACAATGTTTCAGTTGTCAATAACCTTTTATGAACAAATGACACAGAGCCTTCAAACCACAGGCATTTAAAACTATTTCACAAGAGTATTTAAACAACATTTAGTACCTGGCCCCATTTTCAGAAACGTTAGTTTAAATAAAGTGGATCCCTGGTGTAAGCGAGTTCATAACAAGGCAATTACTATTCAAAAGCTACTGTATGTATATGAAACATCTGACAATATAAACTGAAATAACACAAACTCATTGGGTTCAACCTCTCTTTAATTTGTGAAACTCTTCCTGTATTTTCTGTTTTTACTCAGATAAGAATAAACTACATGTGCAATTCTTTTAAATTGGAGGGAAGGAGGGAAGATGTTCTGTGATCAATAGCTTTTTAACCACAGCATGCATTATGTTTCATTTTTTATGCATCAGTTAAAGTATTCTGAAGTCTTTCAAATGCTGTAGGTCGCACCCCTACCTTAGCAAAGCCAATAACAAAATGAGCCTGTAAATGCACAGTATTCAGTAGCATGGATGGATCTGTATATAGCTAAAAATAAAATAATAAGGTATGAAATAGTATTCTACTATGTTCATAAACATTTTCTGCATCAACACCTTTAACTCTGTGACTTGCTGCAGTTATTTTGAGAAAGTGGTGACGTGCTCCTTTAAATACATCAGCGGCTCAGTGGCAGGATTCTGTGTTGTCATGCAAAAGGGTTGAGGTTTTATTCCAGCTCTGACCTGAGTTATAATTACAGAATATTAAATTATGTGTTTACCAAATTGTTCCATGGGCATAATATATATAGTATAATCTAAAATAAAAAAGTGGTATTAAAAAGGCCACTGAAAAATGAACTAAAAACATGCGAAAGGGTCTGTATTTGGTTCCAGACAAAACACAAGTCCCTAGGAGTGTTCAGGGTTTTCTTTGTGCACCACTTAATCGCAGTTGGAGGGGGGGGGGGTGTGGAATGAAATTAATTTGTTTAGGGTGCAATTGAATTTGCACTCTGGAGCAGTTTACAATTATTTATTTTGTGGTGCAACTTTGAAGTGCAATGGCAAATGAAACCATAGCATATAAAATGTCATTGTCAATTGTAAATGTATTATGACATTTACATTGACATGTTTATGAATTTTTTATATCACAGTATATTAAACATTCATGCTCACTTAAGGCTACTGAGGAGTATCAGATATCAACGAGATGGGGCCAACTCCCATGATACCATATGGTTTTAAGGCCACTACAATACAGTATGTGTGAAATATATTTTTATAATCAAAATGTAAATGTACAAAATTTTTCCTGATTATTCCTGATGATTGTCTCCTGATTACTCGTTGGTGAAATTTGCATTAGTACAAAATATAGATTATCTCAATACAGATGTAAACATGAAAGAAGCACATCACATTCACAAAAGGCTACATTATAATAATAAACTATTTTTTATATGTCAAACTGAGTAATTTTGTTTTTCTTAAACAGCCCTCTTTTTTAAAATTAATTTAATATTTAACATACTGTAATATACAGTTTAAAATTTCATAATAGTCTAAACACTATGCAACATAGTGTTAACTTCTATAATTGGAAAAAATATTGTTTCAAGGGGCTCATTTTGAATAGGATTCGAAAACAGGTGCTTTTTGGCGACAGCCCGATTGCTTCCACACGCCACGTTAAGCATTTACTGTGCCACGTGACGGTTTTACATAGTAGTGGAGTCTCACAAAAGAATACTTTTAAAAAGCCCAGTGCAGGGGGTGGGGTGTGTTGTGTGCACCACGATCTGCTGCATTATCTGGCATGTATTCTGAATGGCTAGATCTGTAGCTTTACAGTTGCACTGTATCCTAGATGAGAACCATATTCATTTTCAAGGCAAACATACATACATGGACAATTTAGAGGCACCAGCAACCATTCTCTGGAAGATGGGAGAAAAGCAGAAATCCCACACAAAGAAAGGAAAAACATGAAAAGGCCACTGTAGCAGCGAGGCTTATTCAAATACAGTTATTAAGTTTTCTGTTCCCTTGCCAGTCCCTCTATCCTTCATCTCAGTGGTGCTTGAGGCCACTCCATTTGGTTCAGAATTAATGTGTTTGTCTAGCTGATAGAGTGTCCTGATAAGGAACAGCTCCCCAATTCCTGAGATTCTCCAGAAACCTTAACAAATGGTTATCTCGTGCCTTAAAGTCTGAGATTCCAAGGGAGAGTCTGATTCAAAGTTGTTTACAACCCTAAGGTTAGAGTGCATGGTTACTCATCATCAGCCAATCAGGAACTGGTAGGGCAGGTTAACCCCATGTGGGTCTCTGATGCCCATGAAACTTTGAACCAATGAACGACCTGCATGTCCTCCAGGTAAAAACAGGCAGCACGGAATGGTTCAAAGGCAGAACAGTTGGGAAGCACAGAACAGTTTCCAAGCGCAGGACATTCTCATAGTGTGCCTGCTGGACATTCAGCCTCAGGGCTCCTCTTGAACATCCTCAGACTCAGCCCGGACCACCACGTAATGGCCAGTGTGTCCGAGTGCCAGAACTGTCCTTTGTTCTAAGAGCCGAGGACGGAGGTTGCCAGCGCGTAACCAAAGGATCCACCCGAGGTTAGCAGCAAGCCTCGTGAATAGGTCGGAACTGTGGACAGCTGAATCAGTATTCAGAACTAGCGCTTCATCAGGAATGAACTGGTCTTCTTCCTGACCTGCTGGGACCTGCAGTCATTTTTTAGAGAGCATCAGGACCGCATCGTAGGAATCTCTCTCACTATGTCGCAAGCAGCACCACTGCTTGGCACAGAGCCAGAGAGCGCCGATTGGACACAACAACAAAGCTGCAACTGTTTCCTTGTGTCTGCAGGAGATCTGAATCCCCAGAGATTGGATGAATATTCAAAATTCTGCATTACTGCTCGAGAATTCAATTGTTATCTCAACCAGTTGATATCAATTTAATTCCTATGAGTGATGTACTTGTTTTGAGTATCTAGTGTAGAAGTTGTATCCAAGTTCATTTATGAAATGGTCTAAATTAATGATATACTGAATGTATGTCCCTCTTGGTATGTGTAACTCTTCGTGATTTAATATATACCTTTTGTATCCTGCTAACTCTCGATAAGATCTGTTATGTTTATATGCACATTTTATGTATTAATAAATGTATTCTTTTGTATTAGTATCCGTGTGTGTGCGTTGTTTGAATTATCCAGTAAAGTTGGTTCTAATACCATGAAAAGAATAATCTTGTGACTTACTGCTACAATTAAGAATTGTCCCAGTAAATGCACAACCCCCACATTACTGGTGCCTCGTGAGAGGATACTACACCACTGCAAGGACTGGAGTCTAGAATCAAACCTAGCAACTAAAATCTGTGAGGCAGCAACACCAGTCCATCACACTGCACAAACATGCTTTTTGAAATGTTATCTGCAGATAACATTTAATCGATTAATCAATCAATTAATTAATTAACTAATTTGTATATCAAATTGGTGTTTAAAGTAATTAAAATAAAAAAAGAAAGTTGCCAGGGAGACCAGTGTTGAAACCAGTATCCAAGTATGCCATAACACCTCCTAAGGAGAACAGCTCATTTTCTTAACATGTTTCATGACAGTTTTTAAATATTTCTTTAAATATTGTTACAAAGAGTTAAGAAAATGGTGAATAACAAGAATTGGTCAAGCAGCTTAGTCAAAAAGTAAAATAAACATGTATTTCTCCAATAATATACCAGAGCAGCTTGTGTAGTTAGAGCCATGTGAATTTTTGTTCTGTGGCACAGGCTTCTTCAAAAGAGTGCACACTTGGTTAAAAAAATGTTTATATGTATATTTATATAGATTATATATAGATTAATTGAGAGATCTCCATTGTCATTTACCTCAGGTTGTAACAATATACATGTAGATAAATTGATTTATTCTTCACTCTTTTTTTACTTTCAGTCCCAGTCTGATCTATACATGCAATATTTACTTTTAAGTCAGGGTTTATTGAATAGTTTGTTACCAGTGCGTGAGGAGTCCAGCCTAATGGGTGTACTGGGTACAGTTTATGAACCCGTCCCGAAAATGTCCCAGTTGTCAAATTTATGTTAAACTGCTGTAGTAAGCTACAGTAGCTAACAGCAAATATCTTCACAGCTGTATTTAGACTGAAGAGGTGTTAACTGATTTCATGTTTTACATTTCAGCTGTGCACATAACCCTTTATTAAAATAAAATTCAGCTGATGGCAATATGTGAACTCAACGTAAAGTTAAAGGCTTATCTCTTCTGCAGAAAATGAAGATGAAATTATAGAAATTCAATGTTGCCCCCAAATAACAACAATAAAAACAACATTTTGCCATTTACATTGAGAATTATACCTGTTTGATGATAAACTGCTAAAAAGCTTACAAAATTATAAAAACAAAACTATGGAGTGCAATACAATATCTACATGCTGCAGTTTCATCAACAGAATAAGATGTACAAAAAAAGAAGTCAGCATACACTTTTGACAGATTTCTGCAGAATGAATCTATGTAGTTTTGTTATGCCTTGCTTTTGAGTTTTTATTTCCTGTTTCTTAATTGAGGGTTTATTTTATTGCGTAAAATCTTCTTTGAGTGTGGGCCAAACTAAGGTCAGTTTACATTTACACAGCTGTAAGGGTTTTATGAATTTACCGGCACAATGTTTAGCTGTAACAGTAAATTGCATGAGTTAACTTTGGCTATTAGGAATCAATTGGCAGAACAAAAAGAAGTCTTCACAAGGATTCACAACATATGGAATACATTTATTGATACACTTAACAATGTGTATATAAAAACATTCAAAATATCATGCTTATAGCAGGCATACAGAAGAGATACATAAAAACCAAAGATACTACATTCAGTATACCACTGGTTTCACTAATTTCCAAATCAGACTCATTAATTTAATCAACATTCAGGTGCTCATAGGTAACTACTGCTGCTTAAATGAATTCAATATATATTAATGTGTTGATATAACAATTTTATTCTGAAGAGGATGAATTTTGACTTAGACTTATTTGTAAGTCTCTCACAGAAGGATGGGGGAACAGTTGAAAGGGTATGTCACAGCGCTATCCAATCCATGTTCTGCTGATCTGGTGCCACTCTAGTCCTAAGGCAGCTTAAGGCATTGGAGAGAGAAAGAGATGCTGCTGTAGCCTCACACTGACAGTCAATTCTCTCAAATGAGGTGTCCGGTGTTAGCATTGAGCTGAACCAGGACAAGGTCTGTGCACAGGGTGGTACCTGCTCAGCTGGAGCGAGTCACACAATAAGGTTTGCTCCCAGCATAGTGGCTACTGCCGAATAATGCTTTATTCAGGAGTGTCTACAAAAGTCCAACTGTATTGCTCAAGTGATCAAGCAGACCTGTAACTAGCTAGTCACATGGTCCTGCTGCAGGCCAGGCCTAAGGCAGAATTTTGTCTTTACGTACAGGCTCACTCCCTAACACAGTGCTTCGGTAAAACGTTTGAGTCCCAAAGTTTCGACAACAAGAGTGGCAGGCACATGGTTCTGTTGTTGGTCAGCCAAGTTGATTCAGCGGAGGATGGCGGCGGAGTTAGAGGTGATACAGTGCTTTTTAACTGGGGAAAATACAGTTGGTGATTGGTCAAAAAGCTTCCAAGGTGCAGACACCCTGCAGGTCCCCGATTGGTTGTTCATCTTGTTGGATAACTGACCATGCCCTGTGACTTATTTTCAATTGAGCCTTTGTCCCTTTGCTAGACATCCAGGCGCCAGCAGTAGACATCCATCTTAATGGAGTATGACAACAGATTTGTCCTAGGAAATATTCTTATCAAAAATATAAGCTCATCTCCCTCACGTGCTCACATGCAAAGACCACTAGGTCATCCTGTGGCTGAGACCACAGACAGGAGCCCCTTTGGCTGTCAGGCAATAGGTTGTTTGGTCCAGGCACACTAATATTTTATAATATTCTAAGTGAAATAACAGACCTGTCCCATGGTTCTTAACCCAAAGTTAACTACAAATGGAACACCAAGATAAAACACCTGTTTTTCATATATTCTGTAATATCGAATGTGCATCTCCACTATATGTGATTATATTACCAATATAAATGTACCAATATAGGTTATTGTGCTTTGAGAGGACATAGAGATTTTAACATTTTTAACTTACAGTGGCACAATACTTTCTCTTTTTATTTCTCTCAAATAATATTAGAAAAATAGTCAGCTGTGTGAAAATAGTCCTAAAAACTCTTTTGTCTATATTTAAAAAATGAAAATTGATCACTCTATAATAGTGTCTATACCCCAAAATTTGTGTTTTTAAATGGAAGTCTAAAAACGGAAAGGAGGAAATTAACTACATGTACAGTATATTTCTATTATAAGGAAAAATAGGCCAAGGTTATTTTTATATCTTTATTTCTGATTGCTAAGAACAATGCATTTTGGTATCTTTATATTATCCATCCATTCAGTTAACACCAAAGATCTAACAAAGGCAAAAATTACGTTATAAAAAAGTTAAATTTTAAAAATATTTATATATCTACAATTCTCATCTTAAATGCTAGACTTTTAGTGGTACACATTGTTTTTTTTTGTAGTGTCTAATTTTTATTTAGATTATGTGTTTCATGACTGTATATGCAATACCAGTCAGGAGTGTGTCCCCTGAAATACAGCAGCACTGCCTCAAAACTATTTAAATATAATTATAAAAAGGGTGCGCATTAGTACATTGAGGTAATAGCCATATAGAATATTAAATGAATGACTCATGGATTCTACAGCAAAAAAAAAACTGCTCCAGTTTATCAGTCTGGCCAGAACAACACTCCTTTATCTAATGAAAAAGCAGCACTTCAAGCATTCCTTCCCAATTTTACACAGTTCACCAAATATATCAGTCTCACTTCTCCCCCAGGACTCATTTCCTCTGCATTAGGTGGTTTCAGGTCTAGCAATGCATCAATGCATCATGTTATTACTCAGACCATGGCATAATAATAATAACAACAATAACAATGATACACACACACACACACAGGCAGACAAACCAACAGGGTCACCTGGAAGTCTCAGTATAATGGAAAAGATTCAAAATTAACCATTGATATGTATTTTATTGATATTTACATTACTATTTATATAACTTTCCTTTCATGATATCTCTATTTGTTATGAGAATACCCTAGGTCTTTTGTTAAACAATACAAGAGTTTAATATGCATTTGGCCTTTAGCCCAAATAATCTAATGGATCATAAGTAATCTGGTTAAATCTTTTTCCTTCTCCCATCAAGCATAACCCATAAAAATTTCAGAGTGGTTATCAGAGAAGTCCCCTCATAAATTTCAAAACCTGTGGAAGTGATCAAATTAAAAAACTAAACCATAACCCCAAATTCCTTACTTATAGTATTAAAAAGCACTTACAAATTAGCTCACAATTTTTTAAATACCTTGGATCAAAACTGGTAAAGGGAGGAGAGTGAAGAGTGAAGAGTGAAAGCTGGATGGAACAAGTGGAGAGAAATAACTGGAATAATCTGTGACAGGAAAATTCCTAGAAAGTTAAAGTGCAACATGTACAAGACTGTGATTAGACCTGTACTACTACTGTATATGGAGTTGAATGCTTGGCAGTTGGAAAGAGGGAAGAGAACTTGATGAGAAGAACTGAAATGAGGATGTTGAGATGGATTCTGCAGATTTTAATGAAGGATAAGATCAGAAATGAAGAAATCCGTAGATGATGTAGGGTGGTGGATGTGGTTGAGAAGATGCAAGAGGCGAGGTTACGGTGGTATATACATATCATGAGGAGGGACGTTGAGGAAGTAACAAAGAGGGTAATGGAATTTGAGGTGGAAGGTAACGGGAAGAGGCAGGCCTAGAAAGAGATGGATAGATTGTGTGAGAAAAGATATGGAGGTATGTGAAGTGAATGAGGAAGATGTGCTCGACAGAGACAAGTGGAGAAGAGCAACCAAAGCAGCTGACCCCAGGACAGTCTGGGACTAAGGCTGTAAAAAAGAAGAAGAAGAAGATTTGTGCAGTGCCAAAACAACTACAACTTTATTGTTACCACTGATATGTTTCATTATGACATTACATAACACTTTGACGTCTCCTGTATTGTTTTCATCTCACATTTTCCACTTGCAGCACAAACGTATACACATTGGTGCTTCTTGTAATAAACTAGGTCTGCAATTTCCATGCAAGTTCTTGAATCCAGGAGCAGGCTGGTGCACAGCGAACCAAGATAAAGGTGGAGATTACACTTCAGAACCCAAGGAGTATCGAAAAACAGAGTCAGACAGCTAAAGTCTGTAGCTCGGTAATCTCAAAGCAGACAAAAGCCAGGGAAGATCAGGGTTCACAGGCAGGAGTCAATGCAGGAAGTCAGTTCATAGCAAGCTGACAAGGGAAAGCAAGCAAAGCAAAGCATAGCAAAGCACAGAGAAACCCACAGGACTCTCAGGAAGAAAACCCACAATGACAAAGTGCTAGAGCAGGAGTAGTCAGGATTTAAATATTTTACAATAGATGATAACAAGATAATTTTCTGTTGCTTAGAGGCACAGGGTATTGACAATTGCCCATACTGTATACACTTCTATCTATAACACTTTTCTCCATTGCTTTTTGCCCAAATGGTTTAATTTCTGTTATAGTAATTAAATATGCTCGATTGAACAACAGTTTTCAAGTTGCAAATCTCTCACTAGATTTTAATTTTTTTTCTTTCCTGTTTCCTTTGATATTGAGATCTTTTATATGGAATTTAGATTAGAAAAAAAAAGAAAAACTGTGAGAGAATTTGTTTTTCCAGAAAATTACTGCCTTCTCTTTTAATAATAATAATAATGTAACGCAACGGGGGCTCAGGCGGGCGCCCTTGCCGCATCTGGTCGGCCCAAAGTATAGGTGGCTCGAACCCGGGACTTCCGCGTCTCTCTGCAGCAACCTAGCACCGTGAGCTAAAGAGAGATCTCTCCACAGCCCAGTAGCTGTGGTCCTGCTATCACAGGGAAGGGCGGTGACGTCACCCGCTCTGGTACGCCGGCTCTTACACACAGTGCTTGTCGGCCGTAAGCGTTACAATAATAATAATAATAAACTTTATTTTATATAGCGCCTTTAAAGGTGGCTTCTCAAAGCACTTTACACGATGACAATAACAATAAATAAGAAGACTACAACAATAAATAAGAAGAATTCACAAGATAAGACACAATTACAATTACAACAATACAACAATAACAATAGAGGAGACCGGGAACTTGAACTTGAACTTGAACTTTATTGCCATATGTAACCGGTACTGGTACAATGGAATTCTTACTTACAGAAAGTCTCTCGATTGTAAAACAAGTGTAAAAAACAAGACAAAGTGCAAACAGTGCATCAAAACAATGTACAAATAAACAATAGACAATGTGCAAGTAAACATGTAGACAGTTTGAATGTAAACAATACAGACGTGTAAACAATGACTGGAGATGTGCAATAGATAAGAAATCATAAAGAGGTAGATTGTGATGGTGTAGGTGTGGTCCGAGGGGGATGGCTAAATGTGTTCTCCAGTCTCACTGCTTGTGGATAGAAGCTATTGAAGAATCTAGTGGTAAGTGTCCGTATGCTCTTATATCTCTTGCCTGAGGGCAGTGGGGTGAAGAGCTCATGCCCGGGGTGGTGACTGTCCTCTGTGATGGCCAGAATTCTACCACGGCAGCGGTCTTCATAGAGCAGTTTAATCTCGGTGAGACCGCAGCCGATGATCTTCTGGGCCATATTGACCATTCTCTGCAGTGCCTTTCTTTCTCGCGAAGAGGTGTTGCCATACCACACGGTGATCCCGTTGGTGAGGACGCTCTCAATGGTGCAGCGGTAGAAGTTCACCAACACATGTATTGGCATCCCCCATTGCTTGAGGCACCTCAAGAAATAAAGGCGCTGCTGAGCCTTCTTCTTGATAGAGTCAGTGTTCACAGTCCAGGTTAGATCTTTAGAGATGTGAATTCCCAAAAACCTAAAGCTGGTGACTGTTTCCACTTCCGTTCCATCAATACTGAGTGGGCTGTGGGTGTATGGCCTGTGTCTCTGAAAGTCCACTATTAGCTCTTTCGTTTTCTTTATGTTCAAGTCCAGGTTATTGCTATGACACCATGTTACATCCCAGTGTGTGTTCTGTGTGTGTTTTTTCTATTATGTCCACACTGCTGACCCTTGATTGTTCTCCCTTCCCCATTGGCCAACCATCACACCACTGTTTCAATATGATGTCATCATCAATCAGCCTTCAGCCAATCAGAACTCATTTTATTCACTATATAACATGGAGGCTTTCAGGAAGAAAAGGCCTTTCGTTTGACTTAGGTCCCGTTTGGTTTTGGTTATTGATTCGCTTCTGGTTATTGCTTCGGCTTCGTTTGTTGGTTTGTTTTGATTTGTGTGTGTGTATTTTCGTATTGCTTCGGCTTTGTTGTTTTGTTGTTTTTTTTGTTAGTTTCTTTGTACTTTCGTTTGTTTGTGTGTTCATCCTTGTTTTGTCATTACCTTGCCCCAGTGTTACATGTTCAACTTTTGTGTTCTTTTGTACCCTGCTCCTGTTGATTACTCTTGTTATCCCTTATTTGTATTCCTGGTTCACTTGTGTTTTTGTGTGAACTTTTGTATATAAGGTTAGTTTAGGTTGTTGGGTACACTTTACACACTTAGTTGATTTTGTATTAGTACACTAGTTTAGTACGGGTGAGTGCCATTTGTCTTGTATGGTTTTGGGTAGTCAGTGCAGATTAGCTAGGGTGTTGAAGACGGCGAAGACCGTGTGTTTCGGGTTTTTCTTTTGTAGTCAGATTAGCTTTCCCTCACTGTCCTAGCCAGCTCCATTTTGTTTGTTATTTTCTTTTCTTTGGCACCACTCTAGTTCCTTACCCTTATCACGCTTCCTAGTCCCTCACCAAAACCCCCCTGCTTCCAAAAGAATTATCCTAAATGTTACACCCTTTTCCCCTAGACACTTGGGGTCGTAACTGTCACGGACGTCCAAAGGGACTAACCGTGGGGAGCAGGAGAGCAGAAAAAGACCCATATGCGTAGCGGCGAGACAGGAAAAAGGCCCGGGCTCATAGTGCAAAGAGTTCAGGAATGCCGTATAGAAACCTATGCCCTCAGGGAGCGGACGTGGGGCGCCCTGGTGCTAGGCGGGTCTCAGGACATCCGAACGTCAATGCTGAGCGAGGACAGAGTGCAAGACCCGGAAATATATAGCCCAAGGGAAAGAGAGGGACAGGAAGGACAGCAGACCGGAAACTAGGGACAGGACAGAGAAGGAGCGCCCTCTGGCTGCAGAGGGCGTGACAGTACCCCCCCCTTCATGGGCGGCTCCCGACGCCCATACAAATAAATAAGCTGCACAGCACTGGGGGGAGGAAAAACCTCATTTAACTGAAAGGAAACCTCCGGGAATCCACGGCTGAGAGCTACCCCTTCCTCCGGGGTATACACCTTTATTGGGTGGAGGAAGGGGGGGTAGAGAAGAGCTCCGGAGACTTAAAACAAAAAAGTACACAAGCACAAACCCAACAGACAAAAACCTGGGAAAGACCAGGGAGACAAACCACACAAGACAGATAGGAACCAAAAACAGGTAGGAACCAAAGTTCCGAGACACAGAGAGCAGGGGGGACCAAAAAGGAGGGGAAACCAGGAAGAAAAAAATCAAAACAAAAAGGCAAAAAACAAGAAAAAAAAACACAAAAACCCCGGGGAAAAATACCGCAGACTGGGCAAATGGCACGTTCACATTCTAACGCTGATATCGGAGTGGACAACCTGAGGAAAGCCAGACCGAAGTCCGCTCACAGACACAGATGCCCGGAATGATATCCAGCAAAAGAATGGAGGAACGGCAAAAAGCTTACCATTCTATCACTGATATCGGAGAGAGCAAGACCAGGAAGAGCCAGGCAAGAGAACCCGCTCCAGACACAGAAGCTCGGAGTGATATCCAGTAATGAGAATAGGCAAGCCAGCTCAACATTCAATCACTGATATCGGAGTGATCTACCCGAGGAAAGCCAGGTACAGGACCCGCTCACAGGCACGGAAGATCGGAGTGATATCCAGTGATTAGAATAGAGGAACTGAAAAAAAAAAACAGCCCAGAGAACAAGAAAAAAAAAACTGCGGCAAGACACAAAAAAAAGCGCCGCTCGCGGGGTCAGTAGGTGGCTCAGCATTCTGTCACGGACGTCCAAAGGGACTAACCGTGGGGAGCAGGAGAGCAGAAAAAGACCCATATGCGTAGCGGCGAGACAGGAAAAAGGCCCGGGCTCATAGTGCAAAGAGTTCAGGAATGCCGTATAGAAACCTATGCCCTCAGGGAGCGGACGTGGGGCGCCCTGGTGCTAGGCGGGTCTCAGGACATCCGAACGTCAATGCTGAGCGAGGACAGAGTGCAAGACCCGGAAATATATAGCCCAAGGGAAAGAGAGGGACAGGAAGGACAGCAGACCGGAAACTAGGGACAGGACAGAGAAGGAGCGCCCTCTGGCTGCAGAGGGCGTGACAGTAACACACCACCTAAGCAGCTGTACAACTTCATCCCTGTAAGTGGACTCGTCATCATCACTGATCAGTCCTATTATAGTGGTGTCATCGGCAAACTTAATGATGCAGTTGTTGCTGTGTCTTGCTGTGCAGTTGTGAGTAAATAGGGAGTACAACCTTGGACTCAGACAGCAGCCTTGTGGGGTTCCAGTGCTCAGGGTGAGTGGTGTTGATGTTTTATTGCCTATCCGCACCACCTGTGGTCTCTCGATAAGAAAGTCCAGCAGCCAGTTGCAGACAGAGTTGCAAAGACCTAATCCCCTGAGCTTTGTCACCAGTTGACTGGGTATGATGGAATTGAATGCTGAACTGTAGTCCACAAACAGCATTCTCACATACGAGTGGAAGGTGGTACTTAGAAGAGCAGAGGGGTGAAGAATGGAACCAGTTAAGTAAAGGCTTATCTGAAGAAGAAGGTTTTGAGTCTGGATTTGAAGGAGTTTAGAGAAGGTGACTATCTGATATCCTTGGGCAAAGAGTTCCAGAGCTTGGGGGCATAGCAGGAGAATGTTGACGGGAATGTACAATATAGACGGGCTTGGGGGACAGTAAGGAGGGCAGAATTTGAAGAGGTGAGGTTGCGTGGTGGGGAGTAGGGCGATAATAGTTCAGACAGGTATTGAGGTGCCAAGCCATGTAGAGCCTTATAGGTGAGCATGAGGATTTTAGTCTAAGTCTAAGTCTAAGCGGAATTTGACCAGAAGCCAGTGCAAGGACTCCAGGATAGGAGTAATGTGAACACTTGCACTAGACCTGGTCAGGATTCTGGCTGCTGAATTTTGGACATAGTGCAGTTTGTTCAGAGTAGACTTAGATACCCCAGCGAGTAGAGCATTGCAGTAGTCAAATCGAGTGAATACAAATATGTTGATCAGCTTTTCAGCCACAGTTAATGATAGCATAGAGCGTAGTCTTGCGATATTTCTAAGGTGAAAAAAATATGTTTTGACAGTATGCTCTACATGTGGGTCGAATGTTAAGCCAGAATCAAATATAACCCCAAAGTTTTTCAATTTTGATTGAAGCTCAAGTACAGAGCCATCTACAGATAGGGTTACAGGACTGGCCTTACAAAGTTGATGGGGGGTACCAATAAGCATGACTTCAGTCTTGTCACAGTTAAGATGAAGGAAGTTTTGAGTCATCAAAGTTTTTATGTCAGAGATGCAATTAGATAGAATAGAGACAGCCACATCAGTGTCAGGTTTGGTATGGATGTATATTTGAGTATCGTCAGTGTAAAAATGAAAGCTGAGGCCATGTGATCTTAAAAGCTGACCAAGTGGGAACATGTAAATGCTGAAGAGCAAGGGGCCCAGTAGTGAGCCCTGGGGGACACCAGACTTGACAAGACCAATTTCAGACCTGTACCCATTGAGAGAGACAAAGTGACAGCGATCAGTGAGGTAAGATTTAAACCATTTGAGGGCAGTGTCATAAACTCCAAACACAGTCTCGAGACGAGAAAGTAAGATGTTATGGTCAACAGTGTCAAAGGCAGCACTGAGATCAAGAAGGATGAGTATGGAAAGAGAACCAGAATCAGAAGCTATTAGGAGATCGTTAGTGACTTTGATCATGGCGGTTTCTGTGCTGTGAAGTTGATGGAAGCCAGATTGGAGGGGTTCGAAAAGGTTGTTTGTCATGAGGTGGTTATGTAACTGAAGTGTGACAGCACGTTCTAGAATTTTAGAGAGAAAGGGTAAGTTGGAGATGGGGCGAAAGTTGTTAAGACTGTCGAGAGCCATGTTAGGCTTCTTTGGCACGGGGGTAATGGCAGCAGTTTTGAGGACCATTGGTACAATGCCAGTGCTCAAGGTTTCATGTATAATATTGAGGACAATGGGACAGAGAGAACAGAAACAAGACTGGAATAAAGTGGTGGGAATGGGATCTAAAATAGATGTGGTGGGTTTCATGCGTGTAATTAGTTTGTTTAGGGATGCTGAGTCAAGAAGAGAGAAGCTGGAGAGACGGAAACCAGAGAAGTTGGATGAGGAGGGAGGAGGTATGGAAATGATATCCGTAGTGGAGAGAATGTGATGCCGGATGTTGTCAATCTTAGAACTAAAGAAATCTAAGAATGTGTTGCAAAGTTGTGATGAGGCAGGTAATGTGGTAGGGCAGTTTGGCTTGAGCAGTCTGTTGATGGTGGAGAAATGATGTCTGGGGTTGTTTTGGTGATTTTCAATGATGTGAGAGAAGTAGGTGGATCTAGCAGACTCTATAGTAACCTTATAATCAGATAAGTAATCTCTCCAGGCCTGATAATGTACATTTAGGCCGGAAAGACGTCACCTACGCTCAAGTTTGCGAGAAGCTGCCTTCATGAATCGCAGATGGTCATTGTACCAGGGGGCAGGGCGAGAGAAGGAGATGGTTCGAGTTTTTAAAGGAGCAAAGGTGTCGAGGGTAGATAAAAGAGCATTGTCAAGTAACTGTATTTTGTCCTCTAGAGGGTCAGAGGAAGAGAAACAGGATAAGGAGGACAGAACAGAATTTGCAAACATTGGGTGATCAATTGATCGCCAGTTGTGGAAATTTACAGAGCGTGAGGGGGAAGTGTTAGAAACAAGTAATTCCAGATTGAAGAGAATGGCTAAGTGGTCAGAGAGGCCTAGATCAAGGGGAGAGCAGTGGGAGACAAAGGAGTCATTTGCAATAATTAGATCTAAGGTGTATCCTTTGTTATGTGTAGGGGTACAAACAAACTGAGTAAGGTCAAAGCAGCCCAAAAGAGAAAGGAAGTCTTTAGCCAGACTGGAAGAGGTTGAATCAATGTGTATATTAAAGTCCCCTAGAATAAGGATCCTTTTAAACTTAAGGGATAAGAATGAGAGAAAATTAGCAAACTCACCTAAGAAGATTTCACTGGGTTTGGGTGGTCTATAAACTGTGGCAATAATAGTAGATTTTAGCATTAGCTTCTTTGTGTTTCAAGTACTTTCCCATTTTTTCTAAATGTTAATTGGTGTAAATATTTTATATTCACATCGTAAATGTAACATTGTAAATCTTAACTCTAATAGGAATATGAATAGTTATATTCCACATGTGAGAATTACAGGTAGGGTATTCGGCTAGTACTCAGAATAACAGGTAAAATTCAATTTTTCCAAAACAATATTTCAGCAACAGATATATTTGAGGTACATAGCAGTAGACACTCTAGATTTGGTTTAGATCCTAAGGATGTTATCATGACTTATTGATGGAAACAGGACATTTACGCATATATATATGAGCTCTTACAACATACACTGTAAATATTATATGTAGTATATTACAGTTTTCTCATCATTTGCATAATATTTATAGCCATAAAACTGAATTATGTACTGTTGCTTTCCCCCACAGTCCAAAGACAGGCAAGTAAGTTAAGTAGCTTCTGTAAAACAATTGACCTTGATGTGAATCCAGGTCCCCAGTGCTGCAAGACAGCAATACTAACCACTCTGCCACCTTCCTTCCACCTCTGTTGAAGTTATAAAATAATGCACACACATTTTTAAGCTTATCTTTTTATTAAAAACTTGGATAGTCAAACTAAAGACCTTCAGAGGTAAAGTAAGTTTCAATATTTTATCAAATAAAAGAGAATAAAATATTAAAAGAAAAAAAATATTCAAACCTGTGAACTCATTATTTGATGGAAGCACCTTTGACAGCAATTAAAGCTACAAGTACCTAGTTAAGTCACTACTAACGTTTCACAACATTTGGTATAATTTGTATTATATTCTTCTTGGCTTTCTCAAATTGAAATTCCCACTCAACCACAATCCTCTGAATGTCAAAATATCTTGATCGTTCATGGTAATACAAGAAATTGTATATGGCCAATAAAGGGATCTGATCTAATTGCTTATTGAAAGTATTTTGCAAAGGTGTTATCATTTTGTGTTTTCTCTGAAATTAAATTCTAGTAACTTGTAAAAGTCCCCAGAGCTAAGGTAGGAGCCTATGCCATCTGGATGTATGGACTTATCAGTCATAGCTATAAAAGAAAATAACCAAGCACTGCAAAAACAGTTACAGATGTTTATTTTGCTGTTGAAAGAGCATATAAGAAAGTGAATTAGAGTTCATATTAATAATATAAGGTAGCAAACAAGAGGAGGCCATTTGACCCACTGTGCTTATTTAGTTGCTAGTAGCTTGTTTATCGTAAGATCTCCTCCAGCCATTGCTTAAATGTCTCCAGAGAATTGGGCTTAACAACATGGCTTGGCTTTTGGTATAGCTTGACTATGTTAAAGTGAAGTGAATTAAAAATATTTCCAAAAATCCGAATTGATCCCTGGCAATATAATTTTGATCACAAAAGGGGATGAATGACTGTTTAGTGTCCCTGTACAAATTTTATATACAAATAAACAGATTGTATATTTTACTTCATTCAGGTACTGAGTAAATCCTCTGATCCTGGGCTTGCTCCAGAATCAGGTGCTGGTCAACAAACTGGAGTAGGAGGCTTAAGATCAGGTTCATAGGGTTTGAACAGGTGGTACTCTGCAGAGCAAATTGTGCTCGCCAAAATAAAATATTCTTTCCATATCAAGGAACCTGACAGCACATTAAAAAAAACATTAGGAGGTAAGAGTTAGTTTTAATTTATTCTACAGTCATTCTAGTTAGCCCAGTCCCAGAATAGGTAAAATGCAATGTCCCAGGTAAAATTATAATGCATAATTTCTTTAAATTAGTTAGAGACACATGAGTTCTTAGTTCTCTGGGACAGCTTTTGTAAGAAGAGAAATAATTCAGGCAGACTTGGTTTAACAAATATTTGGTTAAACAAACAATGACAATATACACTATACATACACACTACAAAAAAAACATACAACACACAGGTTAAGATGCCTTCTATACTAAATAGAATACAATCCTGCAAATAAAATTCTCTCTCTGCAAACCCGGATGCCACAAAATAAATCTCCCCTCTTCTACAATGCACACTAAGCAGCTGAGGTAGTTTTAACCCAAGGATTCTACACTCAGGAAATCTAAGTTCCCTAAAAATTACAGAATAGCAGGCTCTCCTAGCAAGGTTCAAATACATAGCTCCAATCAGGTCTTGTCAGATCTTGAACAAAGACCTCTCACCTGTCACATGCTTATGTTCTGTCTCCTCTTTTGTTGTCTGTTGTTTCCCAAACTTATCTAATATGGTGTCTTTCTAGACTGTTGATTGACACTTAATCATTTACCCAGAATTAACTGAATCTGGACCCCATACATCTTAGCAAACATTCCCTTTGCTTTGAAACTGGAAATGTTGACATTAGCTAGGCACTACCCATTTTCCTAAATCAAGACACATTCATAGTCTCCTATAGCTGTAACAGTATATTGATCTGCAGGGCAGTCAAAGATCAAACACAAGTTATTATTGTGTAATAAAGTGTAAATAATAAACAACCTTAGGCAGAGACTTCATATGAGCCTTTCCTATTAAGAAAATATATTTTGGCACTGTTAACTCCTTACTTTTATATTAGTTTTTTTTTAAGTACTCAAAGCGATAATATTATTAATTTATCCAACAAAGACCCTTCCTGTACTGAATTTGCGATAACTATAGAGAAATCACTACATGAGTTACATAAAATATATAATAAAATGGGACAAGACAAGCAATACATAAAGTATTTAACTTAGTGATATAATAACTAACTCTCTCAACACCATATTATTTCAGTTGAAAAACTACCATAAGTTTAGTGCTAATTATGTAATTCTAGAATAATGCTAAAAGTGGCATTCCTGTATTGAATTCCAAGGTCTGTACAGTGCTTTCATTCTCCTTACATTCTTCTGGAAAAGATAAACGGAATGCCTGCATTCTCTATAGAATGTTGCCACAATGATAATATTTTCTTGGTGAGTTAAACACACAGTTACACAATTAACTAATATGTGATTAAAGAACATTCTTTTCTGATTACTTTTACATGCTGTGAAATATACAGTACACAATTACACACTCACTGTAATGTTTTCAAAATAAAATATGAACAAAAGAAACCAAATTTTATTTCACCCTGACAGAGTGCCATTAGTAAGCTGAAGTTTGGTACAGTGCATACAGTGTGTAGAAAAAACTCTCACATTATAAAAGAGTAACTTAATTCTTACTCATTAATCACTAGCCAAGACATAGTAATTGCCTAATATGCAAATTGCAAAATACTGATTATTCTTACTCCGTTTTCTATTTAATTTGTTGAGTTGCGACAATGTTAAAAAAACAGACGTCTTATCAGTACAGACGTCTCTGGGTGCTGTTTATTTACAGATGCAGCCATTCAAAGTGCGCGGTACAGACACGTACCGGAGGTAATTGGCTACAGCGTCGCGCATCGTGACTCAAGATGACGCGGGGTACCGCGGTACGTGATTGGTTGACCGACAGGGGCACTCGTGGTCCGTTGGTCTGTCATAGAAAGATTTACAGTAAACGTCTTTACTGTGCCCGTTGTAGTATTGAATATTCATATGGAATTTTCCCACTGAAGGGAAATCTTAGTAGCTGAGCATAAAAAGAATAGGAGCATACTGCAACGCGTGTGAAGGCCATAAACGATATTAATTTTGGAACATAAACATACAGTATATGGCTGGTCTCTGTACTTTAAAGAAAACATACACGAAACATGGTTTCATTATGACCAGTATCGGTCTTGAGATATTTTTAACTTGATTTACAGTATTTGAGAGGTATGTCTTGACACTGATACTACGTAAATACTGCTCACGTATATGTTTCTAGGTTTATATTATGCATTTCATACGGTCAAATTACTTTTGAGCAACTGATAAGAAGCGCGAAACGGTATGCCCAGGGCGTTTTAGTTTTCGTTTTGTTTTAATGCAGTGCAGTGGATTGATTAGAGATATCAAGTACATACAAGTCATTTTTTAAATGTTGTAGTTCGTCTTGTAAAAATGTTATGAGTACATCATCTGTCAACAATTACACAGGTTCTGTTTCCATATTGCGGATTTTGGTTACGTAATATTATTTTCTAATTTCACGTTGTGAATATATGATTTGGGCAAACAGAGCCGCAAAGAAGTACATTATGGGTTGTTGTTTTTTTTTGCAGTTTTATCTAGAACAAGCGATGCTTAAACCTTTGTCTGATTCTTGTGAAACTATCCACACGACAGTTACCTAGGAGTTGACTTCAGTGATGTCACTGATGGGATGTTTCTAAAAATCCATCCACTGTAAAACGTCTTCTCCACTTGTCCTGCATATGTATTCGCTAATGAAGCTGTGTGTTCTGAGCCTGGTTCTCTACATTTCTGTATGAACCAGCTTAGAGGGCTAAAGACAGCTTGTGTTTAAATTGAGTGTAAGGTAATTTATGCTTCTAAAGTCATGGTCAGCATTTATTATTGTACTGTGCTGTAAACTTCTTCTGTGCCTAATTACATTATTTTATAGCTTTATCAAATCTGTACATTGTCTGTTGATAATGTTTCTGTAGTGCTTTTTCAGCCCTCAGCTTGTGACCGTGCTGGTGGCGCTGTGGGTTAGGTTCCTGACTTCCATTTCACACGGTCTGTGATTGAATCCCATGGAACTATGGCTTTATTTTTTAACAAACATTTCTTTGAAAAAATGAAACGTTTCCCTTGGTCAGAGATTAAATAAAACCTCACTCGCACCAAACAAATTTATATTTCTAAATATCACAACATGATCGAATTTAAGTCTTTTTAATAACAATGAATAGTCACCTATGCGTTACAAAATAAACATTTATATTGATTTGAATCGCGTTTTAATTTAAATCGTAAACGTGTGTTTAAATATATGTGTTTAAAGGCGATATACTGTATAAAAGCGCTGATTCTTATGGAATGTGTTCTGCCGGGGATTCAAAAAATTTATTTGTTTTAATCGCGTATCTAAGGAAAATTGCAGTATAACTTTGTTCATGCACATCATTATACAGTATCTCATTTTGTATTTCTATTAAAAAAAACGTTTGCCCAGCCACTATTGTTGTTATTGTTTTTATCCTGTAAAGCGCTTTGAGGAGCACTGCTTTCTCACCACTTAGATTACTTTTTGACACCATCCTTACACAAAGCAGAAACTGATTGTATTTTCCGATGACATACAAGTGCAAAGATTACAGATTTTAATCGTCTTTTTTCTGAATCAGGGAAAATCTGATCATGTTTCTCTATAACAATAATAAAAAACTTTATTTTACATATCAGCTTTAAAAGTGAAATCTCAAAACAATACAGTAGATGTAAACCACAGATTACAAAGTAAATACCCAGACAAACGCAAACGCGTTTTTAATAAAATGCTTTCATTCATTCAACACAGAGAGAGCGTAAAACCTGGGTGTAACAGCTGTTCCTTTTTCTGATCACTCGCTCTCTGGATAAACGTCTCGTCTGTCCAGTTCTTTGTTTGCCTAATTTGCCGATTATGCCTGCTGCGATCCACTCCTACCCTCACACCTAAAGAAGACTATTTTAAATTTCTTTGAGCATCCTCAAGGTGATATCACATAAAGGTGATATGTAAAATAATGTTTTTTTATTGTTGTTATAGAGAAACATGATCAGATTTTCCCTGGTTCAGAAAAAAAGATCTAAAATATACTAGTTAAGGAAAATAAATCTAAACGGGGAGAAAGCTATGCTGAACGTTTATTAAGATACTTAGAAGACAAAGATATCAATTTATTTTAGTCAAAATTTTATATATCACCTTTAAAAGTGGAATCTCAAAGCAAAGTAAATACCCAACAATGATTGTACCCATCTGTCATGCTAATAAAACACCTTGAATTGAATTGAATTGAGGGAGAGAGGGGGGGAGGGCGAGCGAGATAACCAGGACGTAAGGCAAATAAGATACACTCCACAGGCATTCACAACAGCAACATATGAAACGTTTGCACATATAGTTAAGTTATTACTTGGTTTTCAAAGTGCAATGAAATACAATATTGTTGTTGTTGCTGTTCTTGTTGTTTTTATCCTGTAAAGCGTTTTGAGAAGCCACCTTTAAAGGCAAATACTGTAAAAGCGCAGATTCTTATGGAATGTGTTCCGCCAGGGATTCAAAATTTTTTTAATTTTTTTTTAAATCGCGTATCTAAGGAAATCTCAGTATAACTTTGTTCATGAACAAACTGTGGCATGTTACATTATTAATTTGGGTGTCTTAATTCGATGTATTTAAAGCAGTGAACTACTGTAGGTGTAACATAACATTCAGAAATACAATTGAGAATAGTTTTGTGGTGTTTGTTTAGATGAAACGTTCCTAAAACGTATAACGTAACCGGGCATCCATATGAATCAAGTAACAGGTTTATTCCATGCTGAAAAAAAGAAGAAAGAAAACACATTCCATAAGAATTGACTGAGCTCCGCTCTGTACCACGCAATGATCCCCCCAGAGTCTCTGCCCCGGGTTATTTGGGTTTTTAGACAGAGGGTAAAAAACTCTCTCTCTGGCTTGACCTCACCCCCCCTGTGTATTGTCTGTTTTTTTGTTAACAGGACTCGCCAGCTAATGTGAATCGAAACCTGTCTTTCTAGCTTTTAAAGTTTTGCGATGTGTAAGCCACAATTCAAATAGAGAAAAAAGAGCTGACTGACAAGATTTAAGATGTGGCTGTCAATGTTGGATTAAAAAAAACACATTGCCCGACGTTTGTTGCATTGCTTGAAAAATAACTTTATTTCGAGAGACTGGATAAGTAATTCAAGTGTTTTTTTTAACTTCCTGAAAAACAACTAATAATTTAACTATATGTGCAAAGGTTTTATGATATGTCGCTTTTGTGAATGTCTGTGGACATGTGCTGGCTGGACAGGAGGCTCTACTGTACACAGAGAGGGGCGGGAGGAGGGGACAAGCCGATACATACTCTTAGAGTTTGATTAATAGGGAATATAATACAAAAATATAGTACTAAAAATAAGATACACTATACAGACATTCACAACGGCGACTGTCATAAGATAGGAGACAGCGGCTCAGGCACCCGCTGAATGGAAAAGGGGCACTTTAATGTTCTGTATGGCTAATACTAAAGCCAATACTAATATTCAATACTTTAATATTCTTTTCTGTATGTTTAACAATAGTGGGTACTGGCCTAATTCGGCCCTGCTCCCGTTGTTAGGTGTTAATGTGTTGTTAAGTGTGAATTTGTACCTGTTTCCTTGAGGTCTGGCTTTTTTTCTGGAAAACCATAACTCTGGTCTTGTCCAGATTGACTGTCGGCGCCCAGGTCTGACAGTGCTGCTCCAGCAGTGCCAGGTTCTGGCGCATTCTCTATTCTGTGGGCGACAGCTAGACCAGGTCGTCTGCAAAGAGCAGGAACTTGATTTCCATAATTAATGCAGATCAGTAAATCAAGGGACAAAACAACTATTGCGCCCGGGTCCTCAATGGGCTTTGACGTGCTAATGCATTGGTTTAACAGTCCAGGTGTGGCAAGCCTCTAATGTCTCCCGACTTCGGCAAAAGGCACCCGCCTTTCATTGGAAGACAATGAACATTCTAGCCGTACATGTGAATATAGCATAAAAACACCAAGGGATTGGGTGAGCTCCCATCACAAAAAAAAGCATGGTGAATCGGAGATTCTCAACCCTTACTTCGTGCGACTGGAAAAGAATTTGTGATCGGATCAACGAAATGCTTCGTAGAAGGAGGCGCTCTTTTCCTTTAGTCTAACAGTCTGTCCACAAAACAAAACATTCCTGTAAGAGAAGAGGGATGTAAAAAAACAATTACTTTTGTCAATGGAAACCGGTGTGTGTGTCTCTCTATTACACACACACACACAATAGAAGCAGGAAGCAGAAGCAGGGACCGTTGTCAGAAGGGAAGAAGGTGACTATTCATTGTTATCAAAAATGACTTAGAATCGATCATGTTGTGATATTTTGAAATATAAAAGTCAATTGATTGTCCATAATATTGCTATTCTATTTTTTCGAAGAAATGTTTGTTAAAAGAAAAGTCCAGCACCAGCTGGATTTGAACACACAACCCGTGAGTTGGTAATCGGGCACGTAGACCAGTGGGCTACAAGGGAAGTCGCATGAAGAGAGAGGCGAAACAGCCCTACACAGCCCTGTCGCAGTACACGAATATAATCATATCGTTATTAAATTCTTTAGATACGCGATTCCATATTATATTAGCAGAAAAGCTTAAAACTACCACTTTTTCACACGCTATTTCACATGCTAGTTAAATACTTCGATGCTTAAAATCGTTAGGGAGAATGGAATACCGGTGTGTATTTTTCCTTTGAAGTACCGATTCCTGGAATCTGACTGGCTGACACCCTTCTGAAGTGGTTCCATAAAATCTGGTACACGGAAAAGAAAGCGTTGATATAAAAGCCTGGATTCTCATGTATCTCATACAAGTATCTTTTAATACAGTCTTTGCTGTGCTCTTGAGGATCCTTGTGATATTTTGAGCTCTAGTTGAATGATAAGTGTCGATTTTAAATCATTTTCGTAGTTAGAAATTATGAAACGCCCTGTTAAAAGCAAGGGAGTTTTTATGCCCGTTGAAGTAAAACAAAATGCCTGACAAAGTATGGCTTGGACAGATTCCAAGTGCTTGTACAAATGTGCTAAAGAAATTATACTTTGAGTTTACAGCTTGTCCAAAGTCATTCATTATTAATACTATTAGTAATATCTTCGGTAAAGGCTTTGATGCATAAATATTTCTGATAAAGGTAGGTTGTGTACTTTTGTCCAACTGAGCAATCTTGCTTTCATAAAATATACCAACATTTTAATGACTGATGATTAACATGCTGTAATACACAGTTCAAAATTAAAAGCTCAAATGCTGTACATGAGAGGTTAAGCTCCCCCTGGCGGTTTTACAAGGTGACGCCGGATAGTTTCCGGCATGACGTCAAATGACATGATTAACCGCGTGATACTGTGTGATACCGCATGATACCGTGACACGCCCACCGGGGTATGCCGCGAAATACCCCACCCATTTTGAATGGCTGCATCTGTAGATGGAGTTTAAAATTTATTGTATTTTTCAACTCATAATGTAGTTTCATTCTCTGTCTTTAGCTTTAGTAATGTTTAATGTTCATTTTTCCTGGTTTTTAGCGTTGTATCAAGTACTGCCAGATTATAGATTTTTTTCTTCTAGCTGAAAGCAAGGAAAACTAGATGAAAGTATTTTTTCTCTCAGTGGCTTTTCTTCCTCTATTCAAGGTGCTCTATTTTTTTAACCTAAAAAATGCAGTGTAGAAATCACATTGTCTGTCTGGGTATCAATCATTTAGCATACAGATGCAGCCATTCAAAATGGGTGAGGTATTTCGCGGCATACCGCGACACGCCCACCGGGGTATCACGCGGTTCACGTGTGTCACGTGACTAACTATCCGGCGTCGCCTTGTAAAACCGCCAGGGGGAGCTTAACCTCTCATGTACAGCATTTGAGCCTTTAATTTTGAACTGTGTATTACAGCATGTTAATCATCAGTCATTAAAATGTTGGTATATTTTATGAAAGCAAGATTGCTCAGTTGGACAAAAGTACACAATCTAACTTTATCAGAAATATTTATGCATCAAAGCCTTTACTGAAGATATTACTAATTGTATTAATAATGGATGACTTTGGACAAGCTGTATACTCAAAGTATAATTTCTTTAGCACATTTGTACAAGCACTTGGAATCTGTCCAAGCCATACTTTGTCAGGCATTTCGTTTTACTTCAACGGGCATAAAAACTTCCTTGCTTTTAACAGGGCGTTTCATAATTTCTAACTACGAAAATGATTTAAAATGCGACACCTATCATGAAAAGAAAAAAATACACACCAGTATTCCATTTCTCCCTAAACATTGTAAGCTTCGAAGTCTTTAACTAACGTGATACCGGAGTCAACAAGCATACTTTTAGAATTTGATTTAAAGGGAATATAATATGGAATCGTTAACAAGATGTTAACAGTGAAAAAGGTATTTAGAAATGAGTTATTTCAAGATGAAAAAGAAAACATACACGAAACATGGTTTCATTACGACCAGAATCGGTCTTGAGATATTTTTAACTTGATTTACAGTATTTGAGAGGTATGTCTTAACACCGATACTACAGTGCTTAAGTACTGCTCACGTATATGTTTCTAGGTTTATATTATGCATTTCATACGGTCAAATTACTTTTGAGCAACTAATAAGAAGCGCGAAACGGTATGCGTTTTAGTTTCGTTTTGTGCTGGAACCCGTGGATTGATTAGAGATATCAAGTACATACAAGTCATTTTTTAAATGTTGTAGTTCGTCTTGAAAAAATGTTACGAGTACATCATCTATCAACAATTACACAGGTTCTGTTTCCATATTGCGGATTTTGGTTAGGTACAGTATTATCAAATCCAGTGGCGCTGTGTGTTACTTTACTGATTCCCAATCTGTGATTGAAACCTGTAAAACCGGTTTAATTCGTCACAGCCAGCACTCTTCAGGTGTGAGGGTCTTCTGCTCAGAATGAAACGCTAAAATGTTTGTGTATATTCTAATGGTAGTGGGGGCAGGGTGTGTGGGAACAGGTTTGTTCTTCACACCTGAAACATTTTCTCTGAAAGGATTTTCTTAGCAGTTTAACCGATCTTGTTACAGCATGTTACAGTTTACTATTATTAACCATATTAATTTTAAGTGCTTAATGTAAAATCTTGTAAAAATATATTTTCATTGTTCAAATATACATTAAGTCTGACTATCATATAATAAGTTAAATACAAAACTAAAGAAAAAATAGGGTTAAATATAATTCAAAATATTTTGCTAACAATGTTAACTGTTTATGAATAATAAAATGTATTAACTAAGGAGTAGGATGGCACAGTTGTTAGCATGTTTTTTGTTTTGTTTCTTTTTCATAAATACAACAGTAGTACCTGATGTCTCAGCGCCTTTCAAAATTAAATTATGCATGCAAACCTGTGAACTAGAAAGATAACTAAGATATCCATCCATTTATAATGGTGGCAAAGTGGTTAGCATTGCTATCTTGGAGCACTGGGGTCCTAGATTCAATTCCTGCCATCCTGTGTGTGTGGGGTTTGCATGTTCTCTCTGGGTTACATGGTTTTTCTCCGTATGTGTGATATGACTCCCTCTCGCACTCCAAAACATACTGGTAAGTTAATTGGTTTATGGGAAAACTGGCCCTGGTGTGTGTGTGTTTGTGTCTGTCTGTCCTGTGATGGACTGGCGCTATGTCCAGGGTGTATTCTGCCTTGTGTCCGTTGCTTACTGGGATAGGCTCCAAATCCTCAGTACTGGATAAAGAGATTAGAAATAGATGGACTATACACAGTGTTAGAAACCCACTATGAAATGGCAGCATCTCACTGAGAATAAAATATTTTATAGTGCTGGCCTTTCCACCTCTCTTGCACATCAGTATCCATACCTAGTTATTTAAACAAATTACCTCTAATTATAAACATCTTAATATGCTGGCTCTGTGGATCCGCATCAGCTATGTTTGCCCATTCCTTCAATTCATGTGCATCCAACACAAAGTTCAATACTAGTAACTGCACAAAATCTAAAATACAATCCTCATTTCAGTATCTATGTAAACATATAGTCTGTTAACTTCATCATCTTCATCAAAAGTATGCCTAACCCCATTAGGAAGTGTTCTTGTTATCAGTGTATTCCTTAGCTTTCCCAAAATTATCTTTTTCTTACCAACATCTCTAGTCTTTTATCCTGCAATAACTCAGCCAACACTTAAATCCCCAAAAGCTGCTTGTGTTCATTTCTTTAAATCACAAATATCATGTGTAAATACTGGCCATTTAATACTCTGCATTGTGGGATAATAGTTTATTTTAAAGGGAACTAGAGAAACTAAGAACTAGAGAAATTAAGAAAGGCTTTTTTTTCCTAGAATTAATAAATGCACATCCTGTTCACTGGGGAAATTAAATCCACACTGAGCAATCTTCAATATGTTCAGAATATGACAGCGAGAATCCTATCAGGGATGCATTACACCTGTTTTCAAGTCCTTGCACTGGTTACCTATCAGGTTTCGAGTCAACTTCAAATTCCTCATCCTCATTCTGTACCTACAGTATATGGCTTATTATCCGTCTACTCCCCCACCTTTGTCTGTCTGACTCTGGTCTTCTAGCTGTCCTCAAGAACATCTACATTCTGTGGGTGACAGGGTCTTCTCCAGCTGCACCCCAGAGCTCTCAATTTGTATTCCCAGTGATATCAGTCACGTACCCTGAGTGCATTTAAATCTAACCTCAGAACCTTTCTTTTCAGAAGACTTAGTGTCTGTATCTGCTTCATTTTCTAATTTTGGTCGCACCTCTAACTGCTTGTCTTTCTTATATGTATTTACTTTGTAATCTGTGGTCCTTTTATCTGTTTTTACATCTACCATATTGCTTTAAGATGCCACCTTTAATGGTAATATATAAAATAAAGTTTTTTATTATTGTTATAGGGAAACATGATCAGATTTTCCCTGGTTCAGAAAAAAAGATCTAAAGTATACTAGTTTGTCACTCTTCTCATTCCCTTTGCTAAATGACTTTTCATACTAATCTGATCAATCTAACTGCCAGTTTTCTGTGCTTTCTCTATCCTGCTAGATTTGCAATTATTCTGAAAATTTTCATCTTGAAATAACTCATTTCTAAATACCCTTTTCACTGTTAACATCTTGCAGCAACCCTGTGACAAAATATACACTTAGCTCAACCTGACAGTTCATCCTGCTACCAACATTAAATAAAACAAATCTTAAGATTTCTATATTTATGTCTTTATTTAGTGGTTTCATTAGTGACAAACGCTAAACTTTCTTGGAAAAATGTCTTTTATGTGTTGCGGAAAAAACTGACTTGCTTTAACAAAATATGTTTACAAGTCCTTTCACCTGGCAGTTTACCTAAATGCCCAACTATCTGAGAAGCCCTCCATGAAACCATAGTTGCTATTAATTCATTTAGGGCTCACTGACAGAATTGCTGTTTTTTATGCATGCTAATTTCTGATTCCTCACTCTGTTTCATGTTTATAGATAAGACTATTGATCGCGAAGGGAAATTGATGTACATGTTTACATGTTCTTTTGTAACATAGACCTTTTTGTGATTTTTTTGTATATCTAAGCAAGTGTTCCTGCATCCCTCTTCTGCACTATAGGCATGGCTTTTATTCTGTTTGCTCCATTTCTAAAACGTTTTGCTCATGTGCATTTTTGTATTTTTTTACACCTCTAGCACTTTAACGTCCTGAATTTTCATTTGCCTTAATTTGTAGAATGAATTTGAGTTTTAGCCTTAAAAATCTTAAGTTTTCACTATCTTTTGTTTCTTGTCCTACAACTGTTATTATTGATCACCATGACTTCATTCAGCCTTTCCTGAACGTCTATGACAGGCAGAGAGAGTGCTGTTTCTGGTGCGATCTTTTGCAGCTGACATTTCACTGTTTTAAACGAACAAGAAATTAGATTGCTCATAAATCACTTATTCTATATAAATACAGCGTAATTGCCCTCCGAAAATCCTCTTTTTCTTGTTCGTTTTAGAGACCTTGATCGAAACTGATTTTAGATGTCAGAAAGGATTTATTTTCTCTGTATTTCCTACATTGCTTTGTCGAGATTTTAACTTTATTTTTAGGCTCAGATTTCAACTATAAATCATACACTAATTAATAGCAGTAAATACTGATGTTTTGCTCCCTCTTACCACAAAAATATATATGTTTTGTAGCTGGGATGAACTTTATTTCGTACGCGTAGCTACTGCGATTTGGACACGAAGCGGTTAAAGATGGCGGCAAATCAGGCACCCAGAGGGGGGGGGGGGGGCGTCTTCTCGCCTCCATAACTAAAATGCCAAATAGGAGTGGCTTAAGCGACATACACAGTCGTGTAACTGACAGTTTGAGGTAGCCTATCGTGTAAATTTCGCTTTGTTGCTGATAGGTTAAGCTTTCGAAACTCTGCCCCAAAGTCATGTGACTGATTTTTCGCCCTGTTTCGTTGGTTAAACGCAATGATCACAAGCACCACCATGGTTACTGGGATGTGTAGTTTTTAATTCCGTTTGAATTATAACTGTACGTACTGTCTTCAAAATTGGCCAGGGCTTTAAAGAGAAGGCGCGCCAAAAAATTTCAGTGCCGTCGTCTCCGCTTTAAAGGTACCCCCGTGCTGGAAGAATTTGACCTCGGAACGTTTGCCCAGCGTACTTAAACTTAATATGGTCAGTAACGGTAAACAGTAACATGGTAAGAAGGAGCACGTACAAACGTTTTCGAAATAACCACATGTAAGACTCTGATCCTAAAAATGTTTAGGGAGAAAGTGGAATACTGGTGTGTATTTTTTCTTTAAACTACCAATACCAGCCATATACAGTCTGTAACGTAGGGATTTCTATATGTCTTTATTTAGTGTTTACATTAGCGACAAAGGCTAAACTTTTAGCTTCAGTAACGTGTACATATCTCCCCTTTTTATAAAACGACTTGGTTGAAAACTGTTCCCGAGCCACTGTTGTTTCATCAGTGAAAAGTACATCATGAAATGCCTCTCCCTGTTCAATCCACTGGAAAAAGAAAAGGAGCATAAAGCTTCTGATGGTCATAAACGATATTCATTTAGGAGCAGCATCAGAGGTATGTTTTTAACTGCACTGCATTGAAGAGAATACCATAGTGTGGTTTTTTTTTTACTCCCTGGCGGAAACTGGCTTCCAGAAAAATCAGTATGGCTCAGAGATTAAATAAAACTTCACAGACATTAACGAAGAGCATAACGCGTGTACTGTATACACTGCAAGTACAACCCAACTCTCTGCAGGAGTGCTGGCTGTGACGAATTGAACCGGTTTCACGGGTATTTTCAAAGTAGGAGGCGAGATTTCCAGCGAAAGACACCCCCCCCCCCCTCAAAAACCCAGTAAATACAGTACTTACTAGTTAAAGGCTAGGCTCCCGACTACGGCGAAAGGAACCCTTCTTTCATTAGAAGACAATGAACATATTTTAGCCCTGAATGAATTAATAGCAAACATAGTTTACATAAAAGACATTTTTCCAAGAAAGTTTAGCCTTTGTCACTAATGAAACCACTAAATAAAGACATATATAGAAAAATCTTAAGATTTTTAAAATACATGACTTTGCTAAAATTTATTTGAAAATAAAAACAATTACAACCGCCAGGGGAGAGAGAGAACAGGGGAGGGATGTTGGTTTTGCATAAGGGGCGGGGCTATGGAAAGTAGGTATGTTTGGGAATGTGTAGTTACATGTTCTGGCTGTTTGTGAATTATCGTTGTTGAGTATGGAGTGTTGAGGTATTGATTTTGTGTAATGCTTTATGTTGAAAATTGAGGTGGATTTTGTTTATGATAAACAGGATAAACTGGGATGGGAGGAAGGTTTGGTTTTGCATAAGGGGCGGGATTATGATAATTGGAGGACTTGCGAGTGTAAAATGGTTTGATTATTTGATTTTGTATTGTGGTTGTTATCTATGTTTTTGGTTGGTATTATGTTTATATGGTTGTTTTTGTTGGTTGGTTGTTATTATGGTTATTAATAATACGATCTATAGTTGAAATCTGAGCCTAAATAAAAAGAAAAAGCAAGTGATTAGGTTTATGAGCAATCTAATTACTTATTCGTTTAAAAAGCTATATAAAATAAAGTTTATTATTAATTTGCTGGACAGAGCGGTGAACATTATTATGCATAAGACAAAGATAACGATCCTGATCAGTTTAGAAATCTGTGTACGCTGTAAGGTTTTTATTTCTTAAACTTTTAAAATACACGTTTAGAATTGAAAGAAATCCTCTTCCTGGTATAGCAAACCAGCACGTCTTTTTTCTCCAATCAGAGGGGTGTCAGATGGTGTCAGCCAATCACCATTCTGCGTTGGGTAGCAACGGGTGACTGTTCTCAGGCGGAAGATGTAAACAGCTTAATGTTCGTGTTAAATATTTTTTTTTAATTAAAATTCATTCTATACAGCAATCGCATATTTGGGTACCGTTTCATAAAACTTTCATGCTTAAAATGTTTAGGGAGAAATGGAAGACTGGTGTGTATTTTTTCTTTAAACTACCAAGACCAGCCATACACAGTACAGTTTACATACATACAGTAATGTTTTAAATTAATATCGTTTATGACCTTCAGATGCGTTATGCTCCTCTTCTTTTTATGCTCAGCTACTAAAATTTCCCTTTAGTGGTAAAATCCATATAAATATTCAAAACTAAGCGGATTAAAATGTGCACAGTAAAGACATTAAATGATTAAATCTTTGCACTACCAACCAATGCACCACGAGTGCCCCTGTCGGTCATTTTGGCCAGCCAATCACTTGCCCTGCGGTATGCTCCGGTGCCCCGCGGTGGCTTGTGGGTAGGTTACCGTACCGCGGGTTTTTACCGCGCATTTTGAATGGCTGCATCTGTACAATAAGGGTTCATGACATGGGTGTGGAAATGACCAACTGGACATGAGAGACCGATACAAAACAAAAATAGAAATAAAAAGTCACACTTCTATAACTAATTATCACAGTAATACAGCCATTCAAAATGCATGGTAAAACCCTGTACCACGCAAAATTATTTGCATAATAGAGTCGACTGTTATGCCATTCTTCTGTTTCGGAATTTTGTGACTTGAAATTTACTGGGGGTGGACCACATCCGTAAATTTAGAAAGGTCCAGAGGAAAAAGGGCCTTGCCTTGCAATCTCCAGGAAAACATTATAAGCATGGTGAATTGGAGATTGTCAAAACGTATTTTGTATGACTGGAAATGAATATGTGATTAAATAAACGAAATGCTCCAAGAAAGAGATGCTCTTTTCTGCTGGTTTAACAGTCTGCGCAGCAACAAAACAATCAGACTAAACAAGAGAGTGTGATGTTACTTTTTGTCAATTAAAAAATCTTTTTGTGTTGATTTAAGTGTCCTTCTTTCAGTTGGATTGCATAATTAGCATGAAACAACTTGAAATTATTATTTCTCTATTATTATTGAATCCCTCAACTTGTTCACTTATGGTTATTTTGGAAACATTTTGACATGTTCCTTTTAATTACATTGCTGTCGATACTGTTGCAATAGAATATGAAACACTCTTTAATGCTTTAATGAGTTTGTAATGTAGGGTGCTCCAAACGAGTTAAACTCTGATGCAGTACAAATGTATTTTCCACAAGCTATACTGTAGTGGCTTTAAAAATATACAACATCACACTGAATGCATGTGGTCTGTCTTTGTTCAAGCTTTAAAACTACAGTACGGAAAAACAAGTGTTAAGAAAAAACTGGACATTTGATTGCTGGTTGCCTTATGTAAAGGAGCAACAAGAACAACAGAGCATGCTACTGAAACTTAATTCCCATCCCCCAAGCAGAACTGTCTATTCTACATAAACACAACGGGGTGTAACACTCCTAGTCTTGCTGAGAAGTACGGAGCTGCGTTACATAAAGTGGCTGCAATGGAATATAGTAGTAGGTAAAAGTTAATTCCAAGATGAAAAGAAAAGACTCAATGTGTCTCCTCTATAAATCTTCAGCTTATAGACCATCCAAGGTCATTTATGATTAATAATATCTTCCGATTTGCATTAAAATTGGAATGTTTTTTACAAGTGTAAATCCATCTATCTATTTTCTAACCGCTTTATCCAGGACAGGTAACAGTTTCACCAATACTATTTGGTAACATTTTTTACGATTTTGACAGACTTCAAAATGCTTCAACTGATGCTTAAAAATGTAACATAATGTGTACTGTGGTAAAAGAGCACAGAACATCTTTCTGCCTGTGAAAAGATTTGCATAAGTAGTTTATTCTTATCTTTGTGAACACAGGAAATACAGAGGGAGTTTCAGAAATTAAGCAGAGGTTTAAAAAGATGTTTAATAAATTGAAGGTTATGAAAACAGTGAAAAATCACCCCGAACAAAATACAATTTTAAAATACAAGCAGTTTGAAATTATTAGTTATTAATAAATCACTTAACTTCAAACATGTTGTGATATTTAGAAATACCCAAAAAATCAATATAGTGTCCATAATATTTACTATTTTAGTTTTTCAAAGAAATGTTCATTTGTTAAAGGAAAACTCATGCCGGGAGCTGGGTTCGAACACCCGACCTCCAGCATGTGAGTCACATGCCAAAACCATTGCACCAATGCACCACTTGGCAACTTAAGTTATAGCTGAAAAGGGTAGGCAAAATGTTTTCAAGTAATCATGGGTGAATGAGTCAAATTGATGCAGTTGTTTACAAAGAAAGTGGACAACGGTAACAGTTTGAGCTAACAGCCCATTCAAGGTCATTCATTATTCATATTAATTATATCTTCCATATCGCATTAAAATTGGAACATTTTTACAAGTGTAAGAGGCGATACACAACGTGTCTCCACTATAACTCTTCAGTGTACAGAATAATTTCCGCTAAGCCACACAACCTCATCACAACATAGTAAACAACAGACATATTTTAGCTGCTTAGTTACACAACTCCATATTAATATTACTATCAAGTGATATAAATCAGTACAACTTTTATTTTTTTACAGTAACAGCAAGTGGTGTTGTTACTACAGTACGTATTCTTAGAAAAGGATAAAACGTTTAACTTTAATGAAGTACAGTATATAAGCTTTATAATGTTAGAACAAGTGAGTTAAAACCACTGTAAGATACCAAATTAAATACTATATTTTGCATAATTCGAAACTGAGCGTTTTCTGGCAACAGCCCAAATGCTGCATATGAGGCTTTCCCAGCTCCACCTGGCAGTTTTACAAGATATTTCACCCTATTTCAAAATATCATGTGATATCTTGTGGTTCCTTGAGGAACGTACACTGTGAATTACTGCAGCATTCCTCTCGCCTTTTGAATGGCTGCATCTGTATAACCAATTATCACACAGTGGTAGCCCTGAGGCAATCCACATACACTTGCAACTCTAGGATCATACTCATTACAGTCATCATGCAATTTGCCAGACAGAAGGTAAGTGCACATACTGTATAGTGAACCCCTTGTGATTAAATTAATTTTACTATGAGTTTTGTCAAACATGTCATTTCGTCTCATCTTATTTACTTAAACAAAAATGCAAAACCATTTGGACATAATTTGGACATAATTTTCATTAATGAAATTAACACTGGTAGTGAGCTAAAATAAACAATACATCCTCTGCATCCATCAGAAGACTTTACTTTATCTCTCTGCCTCCATGATTATCACACAGCCATGTAATACTGTAAAAAGGCAATACAATTGTCATTGAACCTGTTATTCCCCACAATGCTGACACACCCAGGAGCATTACAATACAAAAACAAGACCATGTTGAGATGTGGGTAGTGTTTCCTTGAGCAGGTGCCAGGGGGCAGAGAGAGGCTCATTCACAAGCCAAATTCATCTGACAGTACTAGTCTGTTGCAGGGTTAATTTGAAAGCTGCAGTTAACAACCCTCTGCTTAGTCCCATCCTACTCTGCTCTTCTTTCCAAGACCCATTGTTCACACTGAATTTTAGAATGTTAAACTCTCAGATATCAAGACTCTACTGTATCAGGACTTCCGGTGAAGTGGTGATAGAGATGGTGGCATTACGTTTTAACGTGAGAGTAAAACACCACATAATTCAATGTTTTTTTAAAAAGTTAACTAATTTTACAATCCAAATATGAGTGGGGCAAAGTCCAAGAAAGGTCTACTGAAACAAATTGCACAAGTGAGAACAGCTGATGATGACACTGCTCCCCCGACAGAGAACATGACAACATTGAAAACGCAAGTGATACCTTACTGGCGATTTACTCAATTGGGAAAGAAAGAAATGATCTAAAGACAGAGATGAAGAAGGAACTAAAGCAGTTTAAAGACACATTCAAGAGACATTAAAGCAGTTAAAGCAGTTTCATAGAAAACGTCTTGAAGACGGAGCTCTCCTTGCAAGAGGGCATTGATTTATAGGTCCATTGTGGTTAATTTTCAACAATACAGCATTAAAGAACTTATCCTGAAGAAGTCATGAGCTAAAGAAATTACCTGCAAGAACAAAGTGGTTCCTTTTGCATATGACAATAGAGGTGATTGTGAAGCTCAAAGCTTACAAGGAGATTTAAAAAAATATTTTCTCTTGAAAGCTAATAATATCCGCTTACAGACAGCCTATCCAGCCAAGATGCAAATCTACTGGGAGACGAGAACACAGATTTACAATAATGCCAACAAGATGTCACAGGACCTGAAGAAAAGAGGATATAACATGCGAAACGTCTACTCTTGGGAAGAGAAGCTCAAGCCCTGCACTGCCAGGTGGTTGGAGGGGATAAAAATAAAAGGGCGTTGCAAAGCTCTGAGAATTTCAACAACAGTGGCTATAAAGAAGTATTGTAAAGCTAATTCACCTGCTCATGTTAGTGAGGGGCTCCAACAGGACTTGGGCCTTTCAGCTCCTTTCCTGAAACTGTTTTGGGAAGCAAGCGGGCCATCATTTGACCCCATCAATGAAAGTTATTTATATTTAAAGCGTTCTTTGTTTTCTGTTCATGTTGTTCGGATTAATACAGATGCAGCCATTCAAAATGTGCGGTACAAACCCGTGGTACGGTAATCTACCCACAAGCCACCGCGGGGCACCGTAGAGCACCGCGGTAAGTGATTGGCTGGCCAAAATGACCGACAGGGGCACTCGTGGTGCATTGGTTGGTAGTGAAAAGATTTAATCATTTAATGTCTTTACTGTGCACATTTTAATCCGCTTATTTTTGAATATTTATATGGAATTTTACCACTAAAGGGAAATTTTAGTAGCTGAGCATAAAAAGAAGAGAAGCATAACGCATCTGAAGGTCATAAATGATATTAATTTAGGAACATAAACATTACTGTATGTACGTAAACTGTACTGTGTATGGCTGGTCTTGGTAGTTTGAAGAAAAAATACACACCAGTCTTCCATTTCTCCCTTAACATTTTAAGCATGAAAGTTTTATGAAACGGTACCCAAATATGCGATTGCTGTATAGAATGAATTTTAATTTAAAAAAATTATTTAACACGAAAATTAAGCTGTTTACATCTTCCGCCTGAGAACAGTCAATGCAGATACACAGCCACTAACTAGCAAAGAGAGGACATTAGCTAGCCACTATGATAAAGAAATAAATGATTATTTTGTTTATTTCTTTTGCCCATTTATTTGAACATTTCCATCGATTGTACAAGCACTTGGAAACTGTCCAATCCCTAGTTCATCAGGCATTTTCTTTTACGCTGCGGGCATTCTCCCGGTCTGGCGCCGGTCTGTGTCTTCTAGGATATAATGCCAGTGAACTCTTGTTTTTATGTCCACTATAACAGACAATCTCCTTTTCTTTTAACCGAGCGTTTAATAATTTCCTTAAATTAAAATGGTTTACTTTATTTCCCTCACGGGATCAATAAAAGTATCTATCATCTGTATATACTATGGGGCAGAATTCTGGGGTCTCCCCATACCAGAGATTATGGTGGGGCTTCAGAACGGTGATTGGCTGACACCATCTGACACCCCTCTGATTGGAGAAAAAAGACGTGCTGGTTTGCTATATGTACATACTGTACCAGAAAGAGGATTTCTTTCTATTCAAAACGTGTATTTTAAAAGTTTAAGAAGTAAAAACCTTACAGTGTACACAGATTTCTAAACTGATCAGGATCGTTATCCTTGCCTTATGCATAATAATGTTCACCGCTCTGTCCAGCAAATTAATAATAAACTTTATTTTATATAGCGTTTTAAACGAATACGTAATTAGATTGCTCATAAACCTAATCACTTATTCTACATAAACATAGCGTAATTGCTCTCTGAAAATGCTTTTTCTTTTTATTTAGGCCCAGATTTCAACTATAGATCGTATTATTATAAACTTTCTTGGGAAAATGTATTTTATGTAAACCATGTTTGCTATTAATTCATTTAGGGCTAGAATATGTTCACTGCCTTCCAATCGAGTTGAGTTGACATTAGAAGCTTGCCACAATTAAAAGAAGCAATTAAACACAGCGTAATTGCTCTCTGAAAATGCTTTTTCTTTTTATTTAGGCTCAGATTTCAACTATTGATCGTATTATTATAAACTTTCTTGGAAAAATGTCTTTTATGTAAACCATGTTTGCTATTAATTCATTTAGGGCTAGAATATGTTCATTGTCTTCCAATCTAGTCGAGTTGACATTAGAAGCTTGCCACGCCCAGACTGTTACACCAACGCATTAGCATGTTAAAGCGATTTCATTGAGGAGCCTAGCTTTCTTAACTAGTAAGTACTGTACTTCCTTGGATTTTGGAGGGGGGAGGTGTTTTTCGCTGGAAATCTCGCCCCCTTTTCCTTTGAAAATACCTGTGAAACCGGTTTAATTAGTCACAGCCAGCACTCCCGCAGAGAGGGGGGTTGTACTCGTTAATGTCTAAGCCGGAACACATCATTATATCTCATTTTGTATTTCTATAAAAAAATCGTTTGCCCAGCCTAACACTATTGTTCTTATTGTTTTTATCCTGTAAAGCGCTTTGAGGAGCACAGCTTTCTCACCACTTAGATTACTTTTTGATACCATCCTTACACAAAGCAGAAACGTCTTGTATTTTCCGATGACATACAAGTGGAAAGATTACAGATTTTAATCGTGTTTTTTTCTGAACCAGGGAATATCTGATCATGTTTCTCTATAACAATAATAAAAAACATTATTTTACATATCACCTTTAAAAGTGGCATCTCAAATACAATTCAGTAGATGGAAAAACAGTTAAAAGGACCAAAGTAAATACCAGACAATAAAATAAATAATATTAAAATAAATAATTTAATAAAATGCTTTTATTCATTCAGCAGAGAGTGAGAGGGACATCCAGCAGAGAGAAACACACATACCGGTTTTCATTGACAAAAAGTAATTGTTTTTTTTACATTCCTCTTGTCTAACAGGAATGTTTTGTTTGTGGAAAGACTGTTAGACTAGAGGAAAAGAGTGCCTCCTTCTATGAAGCATTTTGTTGATCCGATCACGAATTCTTTTCCAGTCACATGAAGTAAGGGTTGAGAATCTCCGATTCACCATGCTACTAAGGTTTCCCGGAGATTGCAAGGCAAGGCACTTTTGCCTCTGGACCCATCAAATTTACAGACATGGTCCACCCACAGTAAATTTCAAAAGTCACAAGATTTCGAAACACGAGGGTGGCGTAGCGGTCGCCTCTTGCTTTCCCGTCTATGCCGATGCACTGCAAGTACAACCCCCCCTCCTCTTGAGTGATGGGTAACAGTTGGATATCTGGGAGAATTATTCGTCCCACTGGCGTCTGTGAATTCCGCTCTGTAAACGGTGCTTCCTGAGGGGAGATAGACAGTGGGGACAGCATCAACCAATTCCTGCACGGTGGTGAGTGGAGAGGCCGGGATGGAGTGTCCTGAGGCGATGTGTGCTCTGCGGGGGGCAGAGCTTCCGCCAGGCATTGCAACCTGCGTGGCGGGGAGAGGCACTTATCGGGAGACAGCTGCTCAACTGTTTGACTGCCGAAACATACTGTCTCCTTCCTCTGCATTTTCAGGAGTGTCTCTACCCTCCCAATCCTCCCCAGTAATGCGTCGTACTGCTCCCGCTGCTGCCGAAAAGTCTCCACACAGGTGGTGCTTCTACAGGTTGGCACCCTGGCCAGTGGCCGAGAGCGGAGACCCTCGGTCTGTGGCAAAATAACATAATACATGTAAGAAAAAAAGTCACACAGTAGTATTCATCAGTCGCGGAGCAGACGTCAAAATAAACTTTTCTTTTTTTCCGTCTTACCGCTTTCTTTTTTACTGTCCTGGTGGTAGATTTCGAAGATCGTTTCGCCCGTGCAGTGTTTTCTTGAAGAACAGGCTACGAAGAAATATTTATAATTGAATTTAAAATTCAAAACAGCAATAATACCTTGTAATATGCGCTACAATCGCGTATTTCAGATGAAGTCTGCTGTATTTGCTTACCCTTCGCTCTTTGGAAGCTGGGCCGGTAGAAGCACCCCGTCTCTTCCCGTAAAAGGTCTTGGTCTCCAAACTGTACTGTGGTCGTTGTAGTGCAGGTTCTCAGTTTTTTTTGTGATGGGAGCTCACCCAATCCCTTGGTGTATTTATGCTATTGTCACGACCACCAGCCAGTGGAGATCAACACGTAAGCGAGCCAATCAGCACCAGCAGCGGATTACTACTAACAAGCGCCGCCGCACGAGTTAACACACCTGCAATTGCTCTACCGTGCGGCACGCCGGGTTATTTATACCATTCGTACCTGATTCCCGTTGCTCGGTAGTGAGTTCTCTACTTGTTGCTCAGCCTAGCGTTCTTACCCCTCTTTTGCCTTCCTGGAATTCTGCCTGCACCTTTTGCCTTCGGACTTCGGATCTCGTCTCACCCCTTGGATTGTTTGCTATCATTGCCTGTTTTGGATTTGACCCTGTAGCTCTCTTTTCGACTACGATTCTGTCTCACGTTTTGGATTGTTCGCCACCAGTGCCTTTACCGGATCTCGACTTACCTTCGCCTTCGGACTACGACTCAGCTCCTGGATTTGCTTGGTACGTTTACTTACCTCCCTGCGACTCCTGCATCTGCATCGGATCCTTTTCACCTCTACAGAGCAGCGTTACAGAATACCGAGCCTGATTATGGATCCCGCAGACGCACAGACCCTTCGTTCCCTTCTCCCGCAGCAATCCCAAACCATCGCCCAGCTTCAATCTTCTCTCCAACTGCTCACTAACCAAGTCGCCTGGCTTTTTTCTTCCCCTGTTTCGCCGGCTCCCGCACCGATTCCTACAACGCCTTTTTTACAAACACCTGCTCCAACCACCGCGGCCCCGCCCACCACTCCCTCAACTTTACCATTTGTACTCCCGGAGAAGTATGACGGCAATCCTGCAGGCTGCAGGGGCTTTATTGCCCAGTGCTCCCTGGCTTTTCAGCTGCAGCCTGAGCGTTTTTCTACTTCTCGACAGAGGATCGGATTCGCACTTTCCTTGCTCACAGGCAAAGCATTGGATTGGGCTGCAGTATTGCTTGCTAGAGGAGATCAGCTGTTCTCTGACTTTCAGCTTTTTGCTGACCGTCTCCAGGCGCGTTTTTCTCAAAGCAACCCAGATTTGACTTGCCTTCGGCTTTCCTCTCTTCGCCAGGGCGACAGACCACTGCAAGATTATGTGGCTGAATTCCAAGCCCTCGCCACGGAGTCTGCCTGGAACCCGGAAGCTTTGGTTTGCCTCTTCGCTAAGGGTCTCTCGGAGGATCTAAAGGACCACCTGGTGCTCATGTCCTTACCAACCTGGTCTCTAGAGGCGGCTATCGCTGCGGTAGTTGAATTGGACACTCGCATTCGGCTGCGGAGAGCGGAGAGACACCCAGGAAGCAGACCTGTGCGCCCCATGGGTCCTCCCCTCGTGGCGCCCACCCTGCCACATGCACCCCTGTCCTTGGAGGAAAAGGAAAGGCGCCGTCAGGAGGGGCTGTGTCTGTACTGCTCTGCGTCGGGTCACCTGCTCGCTACTTGTCCTTTGAGACCCCCACATCCACCTCGAGCTCCCCCACTGCCTACTGTTAGTGTCAGTAGTGCTGTTTTTTCACAATCCTCTTCAGGGCCTTTATTCCCAGCTGAGATTTCCTGGATGGACACGCACCTTCCCCTTTCGGTTTTGGTGGATTCAGGGGCAGCTGGGAATTTTATGGATGCCTCTTTTGCTAAGAAGTGGGATATTCCTCTTGCTCCGCTTTCACCCCCTATCTGCATTCAAACGTTGGATGGGTCACCGATCGCTCCTGGACGTATTTCCTGGCAGACCATTCCCCTATCCCTTACTGTTGGTGCCACTCACGTGGAGGACATTTCACTCCTTCTCCTGGACTCCCCTGCTTACCCTGTGATCCTGGGCCTTCCCTGGCTCAAAAAGCATGATCCCCACATCTCCTGGGCCAAGAATGAGATCATTGCCTGGAGCCATGCCTGTCGTGACAACTGTTGTCGTCCTCCACTCAAGGTTGCTGCTTCAGTAAACCTCTTGGAAGAACACTCTATTATTCCCCCCCAATATGCACATTTGAAGCAAGCCTTTGACAAACAGAAAGCTCTATCGCTCCCCCCTCACCGCACCTATGACTGTGCAATAGATTTGTTTCCAGGAGCACTCCCACCCAAAGGACGGATCTACCCGCTCACTCAGACAGAGAATGAAGCCCTGCAGGATTATATCAAGGAGGCCCTGAATTCTGGTTTTATTCGTCCCTCCTCGTCCCCAGCCTGTGCTGGGTTCTTCTTCATAGGGAAGAAGGACGGCTCCTTGAGGCCGTGTATTGATTACAGAGGCCTGAACTCCATTACAGTCAAACATCCCTACCCCTTGCCTTTAATCCCAGCCGCTCTGGAGTCCCTACGTGGAGCCTCCATTTTCTCAAAACTAGATCTACGGGGGGCTTATAATTTAATCAGGATCCGTGAAGGGGATGAGTGGAAGACGGCCTTTATGACCACGCACGGCCACTATGAATATCAGGTGATGCCTTTTGGACTCGCTAATGCCCCGGCAGTCTTCCAATCCTTCATAAATGACATCTTTAGGGACATTATTGGAAAATTTGTCTTGGTATACTTGGATGACATCCTCATTTTTTCCACCGACCCTCAGGAACATGTCCATCACGTCCAGGAGGTCTTGTCCAGACTCATCGACAACCAGCTCTACGCCAAGCTTGAGAAATGAATTTTTCATGCTTCTAAGATTCACTTTCTGGGCTACATTATTTCTCCTCTTGGAGTCGAGATGGACTCAGCCAAGGTGGCAGCTATCAATGATTGGCCTGTGCCACGTAATTTGAAGCAAATCCAACGCTTTCTAGGTTTTGCCAACTTCTACAGGCGATTCATCCGGAACTTTAGCTCCGTTGTGGTGCCCATTACGGCTCTGACCCGCAACCGTCCTAGTCGGGGTAAATGGAATCCGGAGGCTAACCAGGCATTCCTGCGCTTGAAACGTCTCTTCAGCTCCGCTCCTCTCCTACGGCATCCGGATCCCTCCCGGCCTTTCATTGTTGAAGTTGACGCCTCTGCCCATGGGGTTGGTGCAGTCCTCTCCCAGCGCCTCGAAGAGGATCGCCTCCCTCATCCATGTGCTTTCTTTTCCAAGAAGCTCTCTCCTGCTGAGGTTAACTATGATGTGGGCAATCGGGAACTCCTAGCTATCAAGCTGGCCCTCGAGGAATGGAGACACTGGCTGGAGGGGGCTCAGCACCCCTTTGTCATTATCACGGACCATAAGAACCTGTCCTATATTCAATCTGCCAAGCGCCTCAACTCGCGTCAGGCCCGTTGGTCACTTTTCTTTTCTCGTTTCAATTTTGTTATCACTTACACTCCTGGCTCCAAGAATGGGAGGGCTGATGCACTCTCTCGGCTCCATGACCCCCCAGACCTGGACGACACACCTGAACCAATCATCTCTCCTAACAGAATTGTGGCAGCGATTCATTGCTCCATTGAAGATCAGGTCAGGCGTGCCCTCAACGGAACTACAGTTCCTCTGTGCTGCCCCCCGGATAAGCTTTTCGTCCCGAACAACTTACGTTCTGCGGTTTTGCAGTGGGGACATGATTCCCGGTTTGCCGGCCACCCGGGATGCAGACGCACTCTGGACCTCCTCACCAGGGACTTTTGGTGGCCTTCCATGCGATCTGATGCAGCAGAGTACGTCCGGGCTTGCCCGGTCTGTGCCAGGAGCAAGACTCCGCGCTCTAGGAAGGCTGGCCTCCTTCACCCCCTTCCAATCCCACACTGCCCTTGGTCCCACATAGCTGTTGACTTCATTACGGACCTTCCTAACAGTCAGGGTCATACGGTAATCATGGTGGTCTCCGATCGTTTTTCCAAAGCAGCCCATTTTGTCCCTCTCCCAGCATTGCCCACAGCCCAGGAAATGGCATCTTTGTTTGTACAACAGGTCTTTAGGATACATGGTTTGCCTGATGACGTTGTCTCGGACAGGGGATCTCAATTTATCTCAGATTTTGGAAGGCTTTCTGTCAAACTCTAGGGACTCATGTATCTTTGACTTCTGGTTATCATCCTGAGGCCAATGGTCAGGTGGAAAGGACCAATCAAAGCCTCCTGACCTTTTTGAGAGCCTTCACCTCCAGCTCACAGGATGATTGGTCATCACTACTTCCCTGGGCAGAATATGCCCACAATTCTCTTACCTCCTCCTCCACAGGTCTCTCTCCCTTCCTTTGTTCTTTAGGTTATCAGCCCACTCTCATCCCTGTCACACCTCCACTCACGGCAGTGCCGTCCGTGCAACAATATATTGCCAAACTGCGAAGGACCTGGAAAATGGCGAGGACAGCTCTTATTAAGTCAACCCAGCGCCACGCCAAATTCGCCAACCGACACCGCAGACCAGCCCCTCGTTTTCGGAAAGGACAGTTTGTTTGGTTATCTACACGAAACCTACCTATACATCAGCCTTCCAAAAAGCTTGGGCCTAGATATATTGGTCCCTTCCGGATTCGTTCCCGGATCACCCCGGTTACCTTCCGCCTTGCTCTCCCCCCTACCCTCAGAATCCACCCCTCATTTCATGTCTCCCTCCTGAAACCTGTTTACCGCTCGCCCCTTGCGGCTCCCCAACATCGCCCGCCACCTCCTCGTCGCATTCAGGGGCGCCCGGCTTATACGGTCCACAAGATCATTGACTCCAGATGGAACCGCGGTACCCTTCAGTATTTAGTCGACTGGGAGGGTTTTGGTGCCGAGGAGAGATCTTGGGTTCCAGAGAAGGATATTTTGGACCCTACACTAATCAGTGACTTTCACAGGGACTATCCTAATCGGCCGTCTCGGGCGTCGGGAGCCGCCCGTGAAGGGGGGGGTACTGTCACGACCACCAGCCAGCGGAGATCAACACGTAAGCGAGCCAATCAGCACCAGCAGCGGATTACTACTAACAAGCGCCGCCGCACGAGTTAACACACCTGCAATTGCTCTACCGTGCGGCACGCCGGGTTATTTATACCATTCGTACCTGATTCCCGTTGCTCGGTAGTGAGTTCTCTACTTGTTGCTCAGCCTAGCGTTCTTACCCCTCTTTTGCCTTCCTGGAATTCTGCCTGCACCTTTTGCCTTCGGACTTCGGATCTCGTCTCACCCCTTGGATTGTTTGCTATCATTGCCTGTTTTGGATTTGACCCTGTAGCTCTCTTTTCGACTACGATTCTGTCTCACGTTTTGGATTGTTCGCCACCAGTGCCTTTACCGGATCTCGACTTACCTTCGCCTTCGGACAACGACTCAGCTCCTGGATTTGCTTGGTACGTTTACTTACCTCCCTGCGACTCCTGCATCTGCATCGGATCCTTTTCACCTCTACAGAGCAGCGTTACAGCTATATTCACATGTATGGCTAGAATGTGTTCATTGTCTTCCAATGAAAGGCAGGTTCCTTTTGCCGGGAGACATTAGAGGCTTGCCACACCCGGGCTGTTAAACCAACGCATTAGCACGTCAAAGCCCATTGAGGAGCCGGGCGCAATAATTGTTTTGTCCCTTGATTTACTGATCTTCATTAATTACAGAAATCAAGTTCCTGCTCTTTGCAGACGACCTGGTCCTGCTGTCGCCCACAGAACAGAGGCTGCGCCAGAACCTGGCACTGCTGGAGCGGCACTGTCAGACCTGGGCGCCGACAGTCAATCTGGACAAGACCAGAGTTATGGTTTTCCAGAAAAAAAGCCAGACCTCAGGGAAACAGGTACAAATTCAAACTTAACAACACATTAACACCTAACAACGGGAGCAGGGACGAATTAGGCCAGTACCCACTATTGTTAAACATACAGAAAAGAATATTAAAGTATTGGCTTTAGTATTAGCCATACAGAACATTAAAGTGCCCCTTTCCATTCAGCGGGTGTCTGAGCCGCTGTGTCCTGTCTTCTGACAGTCGCATGTTGTGAATGTCTGTAGAGTGTATCTTATTTTTAGTACTATATTTTTATATTATATTCCCTTTTAATCAAACTCTAAGAGTATGTATCGGCTTGTCCCCCCCTCCCGCCCCTCTCTGTGTACAGTAGAGCCTCCTGTCCAGCCAGCACATGTCCACAGACATTCACAACAGCGACATATCATAAAACATTCGCACATATAGTTAAATTATTAGTTGTTTTTCAGGAAGTTAAAAAAAAAAACTTGAATTACATATCCAGTCTCTCGAAATAAAGTTATTTTTCAAGCAATGCAACAAACGTCGGGCAATGTGTTTTTTTTTAATCCAACATTGACAGCCACATCTTAAATCTTGTCAGTCAGCTCTTTTTTCTCTATTTGAATTGTGGCGATTCAAACAACCCGGGATAACAAGTGGTCTCAAAGTCACCGAGCTCACAGAGCTTCAACAACAGATGACAATTCCCTTAGTCCTTCCTTAGTGTTCCTGAAATTGTCGGATTATGAGTGAATAAAAGCATCTTATTAAAAACACGTTTGCGTTTGTTTGGGAGCTATATTATGTATTTTTCATATGTAAGATATAATGATGTGTTCCTGCTTACACATCGCACGACTTTAAAAGCTAGAAAAACAGGTTTCAATTCACATTAGCTGGCGAGACTTGTTTTGTCAAAGGACAGCACAAAAAAAAACAGACAATACACGGGGGGGAGGGCAAGTGAGAGAGAGTTTTTTACCCTATGTCAATGTAATGTTGCCATAGCAAAATTAAATGTAGTGCACTCTCTGAAGGCACCAGTTCTGTAGGGTTTGGGCATTTACTGGGACAATTATTAATCGTAGCAGTAAATCATAAAGTTGATTCTTTTGATGGCTTTAGAATCCAACCATGCGACATAACTCGAACAACGCACACACACAGGTACTAATACACGAGGATACATTTATTAATACATAGAATATGCATGTAAAACTAACAGATCTTATCGAGAGGGTTATCAGAATACAAAAGATATATATTAAATCAGTTACGAAGTGTTACATATATCAAGAGGACATACGTTCATTAAGACCTTTTCGTAAATGAACTTGGTTATAACTTCTACATTAGATACTCAAAACAAGTACATAACTCTTAGGAATTAAATTGATATCAACTGGTTGGGATAACAATTGAATTCTCGAGCTGCAATGCATTGAAGTTGAATACTCATCCAATCTCTGGGGATTCAGATATCCTGCGTGCACAAAGAAACAGTTGCAGGCTTGTTGCTGTCCAATCCGCGCTCTCTGGCTCGGTGCCAGGCTGTGCTGTGCGGCTTGCGACGGTGCGCTGCTGATGCTCACTGACCGGCTAGTTAGTGTTGGCTTTAACTAGCACAGTTTGTGCACAGGAGAAAAGATGACTGTGGGTCCCAGCAAGTCAGGAAGAGGACCGGCTCGTTCCTGATGAAGAGCTAGTTTTGAATAGTGATTCAGCTGTCCACAGTTCTGACCTGTTCACGAGGCTTGCTGCTGTTGCTAACCTCGGGTGGATCCTCTGGTTACTCTCTGGCAACCTCCGCTCTAGACTCTTAGAAAAAAGGAAAGTTCTGGCACTCAGACACACTGGCCGTTCCGTGGTTGTCCGGGCTAAGTCTCAGGATGGTCAGGAGGCGCGCTGCGAGAATGTCCTGCCCTTGGGAGCCTTCTGCTCCTGGGCCGTCCTGCCCTGGAATTCTCCTTTGAATTCCGTTTAGAAAAGTCCACAGAATTCTCCACTGAATCTCAATGAATCTTACTGAATCTCTCAGGCTCTCTGTGTTGCCTGTTTTTACCTGGAGGAACTTCAACTCATTGATTGATCATAATCCCACGTGGGTTACTCGGCCCTACCAGTCCCTGATTGGTTGATCAAGGTGAGATATGAGTCACTTACTCCTGACACTTAAGAATGCAGTCCAGATGTCCATCTGGCACTCCCTAGACAGATAGGCACCAATGGATGACCATTGATCATGATAGCCAGGCTTAGCTAAGTGCATCCCCCTTTGGGAGCTGTCCTTTATCAAAGGAACCTTAAATCAGCCTGCCTGAATAGTTTCTCTGTGGCTGCACCACAGAGATGAACAGAGAAATGGTGCCTCATTTGGGAAGGGTCAGAACACTTAATTCTTTCTTATTAATAAGTCTCGCCGCTACATCTAAAAAAAACCAAATCACCCGGGGCAGAGACTCTGGGGGGATCATTGTGTGGTACAGAGCGGAGCTCAGTCAATCCTAACAAGTACAGTAGTAAAGAGAGAAAAGTCAACAATTGATTTAAGGACGATCTGTCAAAGTGCAGTGGAATACAATATTGTTGTTGTTGTTGTTGTTATTGTTGTTTTTATCCTGTAAAGCGTTTTGAGAAGCCACCTTTAAAGGCGATATATAAAAACGCTGATTCTTATGGAATGTGTTTTCTTTCTTCTTTTTTTCAGCATGGAATAAACCTGTTACTTGATTCATATGGATGCCTGGTTCTGCCGGGGTTTCAAAAATGTTTTATTTTTTTTTTAATCGCGTATCTAAGGGAATAGCCGTATAACCTTGTTCATGCACAAACAGTGGCATGTTACATTATTAATTAGGGTGTCTCCTCTTGCCAGAAAGCTCTTAATTGCATTTTGAGTGCTGTTTTTGACTTTTTTTAAATTGCAACCCATAAATAAGGCTGATTGCAAAAATGCACTTGGAATCTGTCCAAGCCCTACTCTGTCAGGCATTTTCTTTTACTGTAACAGACACAAAAACTCCCTTGCTTTTAACAGAGCATTTCATAATTTCCAACTATGAAAATTATTTAAACTGCGACACTTATCATCCAACCAGAGCTCGAAATATCACAATGATCCCCAAGAGCACAGCAAAGACTGTATTAAAAGTATACTAGTGACAAACTAGTATACTTTAGACTTTTTTTCTGAACCGGGGAAAATCTGATCATGTTTCTCTATAACAATAATAAAAAACATTATTTTACGTATCACCTTTATGTGATATCACTTTAAGGACAGCACATACAAAGGTTAATTGCACAATGAACCGTGCCAAGAAATTTAAAATAGTCTTCTTTAGGTGTGAGGGTAGGAGTGGATCGCAGCAGGCATAATCAGCAATCTAGGAAAACAAAGAACAGGACAGGTGAGACGTGTATCCAGAAAGCGAGTGATCAGAAAAAGGAACAGCTGTTACGCCAAGGTTTTCGATGCAATTGTTTTAACTTGCTAATGCATCAGACACATTGCCTGGCGTATTGTGTTTTAAATAAAATAGGAGTGTCTTTCCCTGGTATTAGCTCATTGGTATGGTGTAAGTTTTATCTGTACCATACCATCCAGTATATAGGTACAGAATTCAAGCTGCACCACTGTATCGCTTTGGTAAGGAGACGGACAATGGCCAAAATCACGAAGACTCTCTCACACCAAATAATGAAGATGAAAAGAAACGGGAAGTCAACACGGGACATTGTACAGCATTTGGCTTCGATGGACATCTTCGTTTCTGAAAGCACAGTGAGACGACATTATAAAGGGGAGAGGAGGCAAAGAGAATCTAAACCGAGGACGATTCAAAGGTAAATAACTTTCTAAAAATACCTTTCTTGCATGTAAATACAACTACGCACATTATTTTTAAAACTAACTGTTGATCTCTTTTTTTCAAGTTCTATTGTGCGAGCTATTGACAAACTGACTGATGAAAATGATGAGCTACCGGCGATGCAAGTCCAAAGACAGCTATGGGCTGACCTCGGTGCGACCGTTAGCCCGACATCGATAAGAAGAGTGCTCAGGAGGCTTGGATGGAGATACAGAAAAACCAACACATGCCCCATGATAAGGCTAAAAAACAAAGAGGAAAGACTCAAACATGCGCTCCAATGGATTGAACAGGGGGAGGCATTTCAGGATGTACTTTTCACCGACGAAACAACAGTGGCTCTGAAACAGTTTTCAACAATGTCATTTTGCAAAAAGGGGAGATATGTGGACAAGCCAAAGCCCAAACATCCACTGAAGGTTCACGTCTGGGGGGGTATATCTAGAAGAGGCCCAGGACCACTTCTTATTTTCAAAGGAATTATGGACTGTGAATTCTTCCAGGAAGTCTTGATCACACAGCATGCTGCCCCATATATCAGAGAGCAGTTTGGATCAAGGCACCGTCTCTTTCAAGACAACGATCCGAAACACACAGCAGCAAGGGCGAGGCTTATAGCAGAAGGAGTGAACTGGGTGAAAACTCCAGCCGAATCCCCAGATTTAAATCCGATAGAGATGGTTTGGCATACGTTGAAAGACTACGTTCGGAAAACTGCTAAGCCCGTCACAAAGCAGGAACTGATCGATGCGATCTATAAATTCTGGGAGGAAGAACTGACCGAACAAAATTATAACAATTTTATTAACAGGCTGTTTCGTGTTCTTCCTAGGATTGTTGACCGGGGTGGGGGACATTCGGGAATGTGAGTCTGAGAAAGACAGTCTCACGTTTGTGGACAGTCTGTCCACAAACAAAATATTCCTGTTAGACAAGAGGAATGTAGAAAAAACAATTACTTTTTGTCAATGAAAACCTGTGTGTCTCTCTCTCTCTGCTGGATGTCTCTCTCTCTCTCTGCTGAATGAATAAAAGCATTTTATTAAAAACGTGTTTGTGTTTGTCTGGGTATTTACTTTGTAATCTGTGGTTTACATCTACTGTATTGCTTCGAGATGCCACTTTTAAAGGTGATATGTAAAATAAAGTTTTTTATTATTGTTATAGAGAAACATGATCAGATTTTCCCTGGTTCACCAAAAAAGATCCAAAGTGCTACACCTAACTTTCTTAATTCGATGTATTTAAAGCAGTGAACTACTGTAGGTGTAACATAACATTTAGAAATACAATCGAGAATAGTTTTGTTGTGTTTGTATAGATGAAACGTTCCTAAAACGTATAACGTAACAAAATTAAAGACGATTAAAATCTGTAATCTTTCCACTTGTACTGTATGTCATCGGAAAATACAAGAAGTTTCTGCTTTGTGTAAGGATGGTATCAAAAAGTAATCTAAGTGGTGAGAAAGCTGTGCTCAATGTAATTAAGGGACTTAAAAGTAAAAGGAGATGCTTCATATTGCTTGACTAGTTTTAAAAACTAAGTTATAAATGCAGATGCTCTCTCGGTGCCGCGCCGGGTGTAAATATCTAAATATACATTCGCCCCGGGCAGAGGCTGAAGAGTGCCCGGCTGGGGTGCGCGGGGAAGAGCAGGACAGGAGTGAAAGTGGCCAGGGCGGGGTTTAGGAAGGCCGCCGACCAGTGCGGCTGTCCCACAGTGAAGCGGGCGTACAGTCTGGGCAGGTATCTGTTTTCCTTGTAAATAGTTCCCTGCTTCTGCACCCCTCGGTCTTACTCTCTCTCAGGCGCGCAGGCGGTGTGTTGGCTAAAGTATTACAATATGTATCTGTATAGCAGGTGGTGAACAGCTTTTTAGCATAGATTACACTTTTCTTATTTGAAAAATAAAAACGATTACAATCTAATCCTTCCACGTTTGATCCCAAAATCCCAAGAAAAATAAATCTAAACGGGGAGAAAGCTATGCTGAAAGTTTATTAAGATACTTAGAAGACAAAGATACTGTATCAATTTATGTTGCATTTGTCTGATTATGATTAAAAAAACACATATAATTAAACACGCGTTTGTGATTTAAATCAATATAAATGTTTATATTGTAACGCATACTGTACAGCCTCCATTTCTCTATAAAAATTTACTCTATTACAAATTTACAATTTGTTGATAATAGAAATGTTAGGTTCTCTAAAGCTTTGTGATAGTTGACCCACCCAGGCAGCAAAAGATCAGCTGCACTGGTAAGATGCGACACCGAAGATATGATCAATAACCTTTTAAATCTGAAGGAAGATCTGAAGGGATCCCCCCCCCACACACACACACACACAATAGAAGCAGGAAACAGAAGCAATTTATTGTCCATAATATTGCTATTCTATTTTTTCGAAGAAATGTTTGTTAAAAGAAAAGTCACAGCGCCAGCTGGATTTGAACATACAACCTGTAGGTTAGTAATCAGGCACGTAGACCAGTGGGCTACTAGGGAAGTCGCATGAAGAGAGAGGCGAAACAGCCCTACATAGCCCTGTCGCAGTACACGAATATAATCATATCGTTATTAATTTCTTTAGATACGCGATTCCATATTATATTAGCAGAAAAACTTAAAACTACCACATTTTTTACACGCTATTTCACGTTAGTTAAATACTTCGATGCTTAAAATGTTTAGGGAGAAATGGAATACCGGTGTGTATTTTTTCTTTAAAGTACCGATTCCTGGAATCTGACTGGCTGACACCCTTCTGAAGTGGTTCCATAATATCTGGTACACGGAAAAGAAAGCATTGATAAAAAAGCCTGGATTCTCATGATCTGATACAAGTATCTTTTAATACAGTCTTTGCTGTGATCTTGAGGATCCTTGTGATATTTTGAGCTCTAGTTGAATGATAAGTGTCGCAGTTTAAATATTTTTCATAGTTAGAAATTATGAAACGCCCTATTAAAAGCAAGGGAGTTTTTATGTCCGTTGCAGTAAAAGAAAATGCCTGACAAAGTAGGGCTTGGACAGATTCCAAGTGCTTGTACAAATGTGCTAAAGAAATTATACTTTGAGTTTACAGCTTGTCCAAAGTCATTCATTATTAATACTATTAGTAATATCTTCGGTAAAGGCTTTGATGCATAAATATTTCTGATAAAGGTAGGTTGTGTACTTTTGTCCAACTGAGCAATCTTGCTTTCATAAAATATACCAACATTTTAATGACTGATTATTAACATGCTGTAATACACAGTTTAAATTTAAAAGCTCAAATGCTGTACAGTACATGAGAGGTTAAGCTTTATTGGCTCCTCCTGGCGGTTTTACAAGGTGATGCCGGATACTTTCTGGCATGACGTCAAATGATGCGATTTACCCCGTGATACTGCGTGATACTGCGACACGCCCACTGGGGTATACCGCGAAATACCCCACCCATTTTGAATGGCTGCATCTGTATGTCCAAGTTGCCAGCATCTACATCATACGTTTATTTGTCGGTTATGTATGGAAATTCTAAAGTAGCAACTTTAAATGTTAATGGGCTAAATAACCCAGTAAGGTAGTAGCCAAAATGAAATGGGAGAAATAACATATTATATTTTTTCAAGAAAAGCACCTTTGGCATTCAGAACACGAGAAGCTGAAAAGGTATGGATATACAGTAGACATTAATTCCATAGCTCATTTCGAAATGGTCATAAAAGAGGTGTATCTATTTTAATACCACACTCTCTTAACTTTAAACCCTTAAAAGGAATTAAGGATAAAGATGGTCCAAATATATTAGTTCAGGGAAGACTAGAGCATAATGTAGTAATTTAATGTTTATGCCCCTGAAAGTAATAGGGATTTAATCAAGACACTCTGACCTTCTGGCTTCTGAAACTCAGAGAATATTTATTTGAGGTGGAGATATCTACATGGTACTTTATCATAAATTAGATTAAACTAACCTTAAGAGAAATTAGACTCTATTAGGCAGTATTTAAAGGGCAGATGATAGCTATCACCACTGCTAAGAAGTTGAGGAAGTATAACATAAGAAATGTAGAGGGAAAATTAAAAGGTCTAGAAGACAAGGTCTAGAATGGTCAAGTTTAATGATCCAATACATTTGAAACAGATAGGAACAATAGGAAAGAAATAGGTGAGTCATTTGGAAATGGAGAAGAAGTACAAATGTATACGGTAAACATACTATGAAACAGGCTCAAAGGCTACAAAAATGTTGGCAAGAAGGCAGCGTAAACAATCTAATAGAAATAATCTAAAAGATTTATAGAAGGCATTTGAATCCTATTATAAAACCTTTCAAACCAGCACAGGAAAGTAACAATATTATAAAAACTCTTTTAGACTCACTGGATCTACCATCAATTGGAACAGAACAAAATGCGATCTTCACAAAAGAAAGTCAACAAGATGAGTTAGATCTGGCAATAAGTAATCTCAAAAATAATAAATCACCAGGTAGTGATGGGTTTCCATCAAAGTGGCACAAGACATTTAGAAACATTTAGAAAATAAATCTCTCTCCTCTCTTCTTTCAATTGGACCCTTAAAAAGAGGATCACTCCTCCCCCTTGGAGAGAAGCAATAATTACAGTTTTTCCCAAGGAGAACAAAAACAGAAAGTTCTGCAGTTCGTTCTGCCCAATTTCAATTTTAAATGTGGATTAAACGTTATATGCCTCAATTATATCTAAAAAATTGGGGACTTCCATGTCAGAATTTATAGACACGGATCAAACTAGATTTATCAGTGGATGACAAACCCAGGACATTATTAGATGAACACTTCACATGCTTCACCATATTAAAAAAGAACAAATTGGAACAATTCTAGTGAGTTTTGATGCAGAAAACAATTTTGACTGTGTGAATTGGAAATATTTACTTCAGGTATTCGAAAGGTTTGGTTTCACAAAAGAATCAGTTAAGTGTTTTAAACCACTGTACACAAACCCCATAGCCAGAGCACGGGTAAAAGGTAGTCTCACAGGCAGCATTGCTTTAGAAAAGGGGACACATCAGGGATGCCCACTACAGATGCAGCCATTCAAAATGGGTGAGGTATTTCGCGGCATACCGCGACACGCCCACCGGGGTATCACGCGGTTCACGTGTGTCACGTGACTAACTATCCGGCGTCGCCTTGTAAAACCGCTAGGGGGAGCTTAACCTCTCATGTACAGCATTTGAGTCTTTAATTTTGAACTGTGTATTACAGCATGTTAATCATCAGTCATTAAAATGTTGGTATATTTTATGAAAGCAAGATTGCTCAGTTGGACAAAAGTACACAACCTACCTTTATCAGAAATATTTATGCATCAAAGCCTTTACTGAAGATATTACTAATAGTATTAATAATGGATGACTTTGGACAAGCTGTATATTCAAAGTATAATTTATTTAGCACATTTGTACAAGCACTTGGAATCTGTCCAAGCCATACTTTGTCAGGCATTTTGTTTTACTTCAACGGGCATAAAAACTTCCTTGCTTTTAACAGGGCGTTTCATAATTTCTAGCTACGAAAATGATTTAAAATGCGACACCTATCATTCAACTAGAGCTTAAAATATCACAAGGAAAAATACACACCGGTATTCCATTTCTCCCTAAACATTGTAAGCTTCGAAGTCTTTAACTAACGTGATACCGGAGTCAACAAGCATACTTTTAGAATTTGATTAAAAGGGAATATAATATGGAATCGCGTATCTAAAGAATTTAATAACGGTATGATTATATCCGTGTACTGCGACAGGGCTGTGTAGGGCTGTTTCGCCGGCCTGATCATGCGAGCTGTCTTGTAGCCTACTGGTCTAGGTGCGTGACTACCAACTGGCAGGTTGTGTGTTCGAATCCAGCTGGTGCTGGACTTTTATTTTAACAAACATTTCTTCGAAAAAATAGGTAAGCGATATTATGGACAATCAATTGACTTTTATATTTCAAAATATCGCAACATGATCGATATTTGCGATATTTTGAACATATCTTCCCTTCTGACAGCAGTACCTGCTTCTATTGTGTGTGTGTGTGCAACAGAGTAAATTTTTATAGAGAAATGGAGGCTGGACAGTATGCGTTACAATATAAACATTTATATTGATTTAAATCGTGTTCTGATTTAAATCGCAAATGCGTGTTTAATTATGTGTTTTTTAATCATAATCAGGCTAATGCATTTCTACATTTTCTGTATGAACCAGCTTAGAGGTTCATACAGAAAGACAGCTTGTGTTTAAATTGAGTGTAAGGTAATTTATGCTTCTAAAGTCATGGTCAGTATTTATTATTGTACTGTGCTGTAAACTTTTTCTGTGCCTAGTCACATTATTTTATAGCGTTTTTATTGCGTTATTAAATCCGGTGGCGCTGTGTTAGTTTCCTGACTCACATTATTTAAACTGCGACACTGATCATTCATCTCTAAATAAACTTTATTTTATATAGCGTTTTAAGCGAATAGGTAATTAGATTGCTCATAAACCTAATCGCTTTTTCTACATAAACACAGCGTGATTGCTCTCTGAAAATGCTTTTCCTTTATTTTTAAAGTAGGCTCAGATTTCAACTATAGATCGTATTATTATAAACTTTCTTGGAAAAATGTATTTTATGTAAACCATGTTTGCTATTAATTCATTTAGGGCTAAAATACGTTCATTGGCTTCCAATCGAGTCGAGTTGACATTGGAAGCCTGCCACACCCGGACTGTTAAACCAACGCATTAGCATGTCAAAGCCCATTGAGCCAGTATTGGCTTTAGTATTCCCCCCTTCTCCCCTCAATTCAATTCAATTCAAGGTGTTTTATTTGCATGACAGATGGGTACAAGCAGTGTTGGGTATGTATATTGTAACGCTTACGGCAGACAGGCACTGTGTAAGAGCCGACACACCAGAGCAGCGCACCGAGGGAGCGTCTGCATTTATAACTTAGTTTTTAAAATTAGTCAAGCAATACGAAGCATCTCCTTTTACTTAGTGCCTGAGCATACTGCAACGTGTGTGAAGTCCATAAACGATATTAATTTTGGAACTTAAACATACAGTATATGGCTGGTCTCGGTACTTTAAAGAAAACATACACACCAGTATTCCATTTCTCCCTAAACATTTTAAGCATCGAAGTCTTTAACTAACGCGATACCGGAGTCAACAAGCATACTTTTAGAATTTGATTAAAAGGGAATATAATATGGAATCGCGTATCTCAAGAATTTAAAGACCAGACAATCGCAAACTCATTTTCAATAAAATTATTTTATTCATTCAGCAGTTTGTGAGAGGGACATCCAGCAGGGAGAGACACACACACCGGTTTTCATTGACAAAATTGTTTTTTTTCAATTCCTCTTGTCTAACAGGAATGTTTTGTTTGTGGACAGACTGTTAGACAAGAGGAAAAGACCGCCTCCTCCTACGAAGCATTTCATTGATCCAATCACGAATTCTTTTCCAGTCGTACGCAGCAAGGGTTGAGAATCTCCGATTCACCATCGTACTAATGGTTTCCCGGAGATTGCAAGGCAAGGCACTTTTGCCTCTGGACCCATCGAAATTTACAGACGTGGTCCACCCCCAGTAAATTTCAAAAGTCACAAGATTTCGAAACACGAGGGCGGCGTAGCGGTCGGCTCTTGCTTTCCCGTCTATGCCGATGCACTGCAAGTACAACCCCCCCTCCATCTCCTGGGTGATGGGTAGCAGTTGGACATCTGGGAGAATTATTCGTCCCACTGGCGTCTGTGAATTCCGCTGTGCTTCCTGGGGGGAGATAGGCGGCGGGGACAGCATCAACAGATTCCTGCGCGGTGGTGAACTGAGAGGCCGGGATGGAGTGTCCTGAGGCGGTGTGTGCTCTGCGGGGGGCAGAGCTTCCGCCAGGCATTGCAACCTGCGCGGCGGGGAGAGGCACTTTTCGGGAGACAGCTGCTCAACTGTTTGACTGCTGGAACATACTGTCTCCTTCCTCTGCATTTTCAGGAGTGTCTCTACCCTCCCAATCCTCCCCAGTAATGCATCGTACTGCTCCCGCTGCTGCCGAAATGTCTCCATACAGGTGCTGCTTCTACAGGTTGGCACCCTGGCCAGTGGCCGAGAGCAGACCACGGCCTGTGGCAAAATAACATAATTCATGTAAGAAATAAAGTCACACAGTAGTATTCATCAGTCGCGGAACAGAAGTCAAAATAAACTTTTCTTTTTTTCCGTCTTACCGCTTTCTTTTTTACTGTCCTGGTGGTAGATCGTTTCGCCCGTGTGGTGTTTTCTTGAAGAACAGGCTACGAAGAAATAATTATAATTGAATTTAAAATTCAAAACGGCAATAATACCTTGTAATATGCGCTGTAATCGCGTATTTCAGATGAAGTCTGCTGTATTTGCTTACCCTTCGCTCTTTGGAAGCTGGGGCGGCAGAAGCACCCCGTCTCTACGGTGAGGTGCGCTGACAGCTGTGTGGTGTGGCGCAGTTGTGGCCTGGCACGGTGAAGTGCGCTGGCAGCTGTGTGATGCAGTGGTGGCCGGGCACGGTGAGGTGCGCTGACAGCTGTGTGGTGTGGCGCAGTTGTGGCCTGGCACGGTGAAGTGCGTGGTCGGTACCCGACCACCACTGCATCACACAGCTGCCAGCGCACCTCACCGTGCCAGGCCACCACTGCGTCACATAGCTGCAAGCGCACCTCACCGTGCCAGGCCACAACTGCGCCACACCACACAGCTGTCAGCGCACCTCACCGTAGTAATTTTGAAAGCCACTGAGACATCAGGTACTACTGTTGTATTTATGAAAAAGAAACAAAACAAAAAACATACTAACAACTGTGCCATCCTACTCCTTAGTTAATGCATTTTATTATTCATAAACAGTTAACATTGTTAGCAAAATATTTTGAATTATATTTAACCCTATTTTTTCTTTAGTTTTGTATTTAACTTATTATATGATAGTCAGACTTAATGTATATTTGAACAATGAAAATATATTTTTACAAGATTTTACATTAAGCACTTAAAATTAATATGGTTAATAATAGTAAACTGTAACATGCTGTAACAAGATCGGTTAAACTGCGAAGAAAATGCTTTCAGAGAAAATGTTTCAGGTGTGAAGAACATAGATCTCCAATGCAATTTCAACCAAACCTGTTCCCACACACCCTACCCCCACTACCATTAGAATATACACAAACATTTTAGCGTTTCATTCTGAGCAGAAGACCCTCACACCTGAAGAGTGCTGGCTGTGACGAATTAAACCGGTTTTACAGGTTTCAATCAAAGACCATGTGACATGGGACTCAGTAAACTACAGTAACACTGTATTTGATAACGCTATAAAAACGCTATAAAATAATGTGACTTGGCACAGAACAAGTTTACAGCACAGTACAAAAATAAATGCTGACCATGACTTTAGAAGCATAAATTGCCTTACACTCAATTTAAACACAAGCTGTCTTTAGCCCTCTAAGCTGGTTCATACAGAAATGTAGAGATCCAGGCTCAGAACACACAGCTTCATTTGCGAATACATATGCAGGACAACTAGAGAAGACGTTTTACAGAGGATGGATTTTTAGAAACATCCCATCAGACATCCCATCATATTCACAACGTGAAATCTAGAAAATAATATTACGTAACCAAAATCCGCAATATGGAAACAGAACCTGTGTAATTGTTGATAGATGATGTACTCGTAACATTTTTTCAAGACGAACTACAACATTTAAAAAATGACTTGTATGTACTTGATATCTCTAATCAATCCACGGGTCCCAGCACAAAACGAAACTAAAACGCATACCGTTTCGCGCTTCTTATTAGTTGCTCAAAAGTAATTTGACCGTATGAAATGCATAATATAAACCTAGAAACATATACGTGAGCAGTACTTAAGCACTGTAGTATCGGTGTTAAGACATACCTCTCAAATACTGTAAATCAAGTTAAAAATAATTAGATATGAATATTCAATACTTAAACGGGCACAGTTAAGACATTAAATATACATATACATACTGTATACAGTACAGTTTGCATACGGTAATATGTTTATGTTACGCGATTAAAAAATAAATAAATAAAAATGAAAAGTCCAGCACCAGCTGGATTCGAACACACAACCTGCCAGTTGGTAGTGACTACTGACTACTGACCTAGGTGCGTGACGCACCTAGACCAGTAGGCTACAAGACAGCTTGCACGAACAGGCAGGCAAAACAGCCCTACACAGCCCTGCCGCAGTACACGGATCTAATCATACCGTTATTAAATTCTTGAGATACGCGATTCCATATTATATTCCCTTTTAATCAAATTCTAAAAGTATGCTTGTTGACTCCGGTATCACGTTAGTTAAAGACTTTGAAGCTTACAATGTTTAGGGAGAAATGGAATACTGGTGTGTATTTTTTTCTTTAAAGTACCAAGACCAGCTATATACTGTATGTTTACGTTCCAAAATTAATATCGTTTATGGCCTTCACACGCGTTACAGTATGCTCCTATTCTTTTTATGCTCAGCTACTAAGATTTCCCTTCAGTGGTAAAATTCAATATCTACAACGGGCACAGTAAAGTCTTTACAGTAAGTCTTTCTACGACAGACCAACGGACCACGAGTGCCCCTGTCGGTCAACCAATCACGTACCGCGGTATTTTGCGTCATCGCGCGTCAGGATACACGACGCCGTAGCCAATTACCTCCGGTACGTGTCTGTACCGCGCACTTTGAATGGCTGCATCTTTATCTACCACTCTATTTGCTCTATAAATTGTACCTCTTGCCCAAGCAATGAGGCAGGATCAGGACATAAAGGGTGTCTTTCTAAAGGAATGGAGCATATGGTAGACCTTTATGCTGATGACATTCTGGTATATTTTAAAGATCCACATATCTCTCTTCCTAACTTATTTAATCTTCTAAAAAGCTATTGCCGGTACACAGGATACAAACTCTATATACAAAAAACACACAGATTCTGTCCTACAGATATACCCCAACAACAGAACTTATGCAAAGTTTTAACTTTAACTGGAACTTAAATGCAATAAAGTATTTAAGCATATGGATAACAAAAGACCCTGAAAAATTATACAAAATAATCGCCATTGCCAAAATCAGAGATGATTTGAGATGCTGGTCTTTGATCTCTCAAGAGTTTTACACAAGAATTGAAACTGTAAAAATTAATACTGTACCAAGATGATTATATATATATTTCAATCTTTATTGTAACGAAACAGTTCTTTCCGGACCCTATGCAGATGACACAATCCGAAGTAGTGAGGAAACACTGTGGAAAAAGGTCATGCGGGAATACAGGGATGAAAACAGGGGGGCATGTCCAAAGTGCGCTGGTGCACGGGGGAGGTGTGGCTGAGGCAAAGAATCCAAAGGTAATCCAGACGGGTAATTCAAGAAACAGGTAAAAGTCCATGGCCAGGTGATCCATCCACGACGAAGGATTAAAACCAGGAACCAGGTCGGAACCGGCAGGGGGAACAGGAACAGGAACAGGAACAGAGACTTAAAAACATGACGGAGCCAGGCTCATCAGGACCCGGGCTCGCACGATATGGAAATCAGATGCAGAGCCCGGAACTGACTGAGTGTCTGGCTTTTAAGGGGAACGGGAAGGAGGCTAGAACAAGGGGCAGGTGCACAGAATTAAGTCCAAAGTGAAAAGAGCCGGAGCACCCTTAAGGAGGAGGGACTACAGTCATGACATTTATGTGTTGAGATCCCCCCCAAAAATTGATTGAATGAGATAATCAAATTTCTCATTTCACTTGGAATGGGAAGAAACCAAGTATAAGATGTTCTACATTACAGCTTAATAAAGATAGGGGAGGGTTGGCCAAGTGGAAAGATATAGAGACTAGATAAAACAATAATCCAGTCCAAGCTATTATTGGTGATTGAGCCAGGTTTCAATACGATCAATTGGATTGTCTAAGTGAATTTACATTAAAAAATTGGTTTAAATGTTAAAATATTAAAAGTTAGAAAAATTCATTTTTGCCAGATATACTTGATCAAAGATTTTAACAGTGGGCTTATGGAGGAATTACTTCATTCTGTACAATAATGGAAAAGTGAAATCTGTTAAGTTTTCAGACCCTTAAAGACAAATATTGTTTGGTAAACCAGAACTTTTTCCAGTACTTACAGATGCATCAGAATTCAATTTTACTGGGAAGACGTGTGGTCTCTGATTCAAGATATATTTAGAAATATATAGATATGTTTAGAAATTCCAAAGCCTTGTTCAGATCTGTATCTGGGTAATCTGTCTGATCAGATTTTGGGATGAGATAAATACTTGATAAAAGTATTTTTGGCAGCAAGCAAGAATGCTATGTAAATAACATGTAAATGGTTACAAAAAGACTTCCCAACCAAAGAAACCTGGATTGTTATTATTTCAGACATTTACAAAATGGAAACATTAACCTTATAGTTAAGACTCCAGAAGGAGATTTTTGAGAGAGTTTGGGAGATGTATTATTTACATAACTAACTGATTTTATGTTTTTGGAAATGTGGTCTTCTTTTTCTTCACCTTCCTTTCTCCCAAGTATAATAACCTCTGTAAAAATGCAAAAGAATGATAAATAACAGACTTTATACTTACTTGAGGTTTTGAGCTGACTGGCAATTTTTAAAAGATTAAAATAAAAGAACTTACAGTATAACTTGTGTGGAGAATATGCATATTCATATAGAATAAGTCTTCAGTCTTTTGCCAATTGGTTAAAAAATGGTGAAAAACAACAAGATCCTAAAAATAAAGGTAGAAAAAGAGAGAGAGAATGAGGAAGATACGTAATGGCTAATGATGTAAAAAAAGGGAGGAGGAAGGGGACTGGATTTGAGTTCAGAATCTGAAGAAGAAAATGGCAACTGAAAATGATGAGGATTCTTTAAATAAATGGGGTGTGGCAGGAGGGAAAAGAAACCTAAATTGAGAAAAAGTTTTAGAAACAGAATTCAGTAGAAAAGATTAGGCTTCATGAAGGCAAATTAAGAGTTATTTGATGTGGAAGTAGAGATACAGTAGATAGAGTGTCATAAAAGTTTGTTTTAAAATGGTTTTTGGTCTGATAAAAACCTTCTTTTGGATTTTAATGAGATATTCAGTAATAACAGTAAATGTTATAATAATAAACTTTATTTTATATAGCACCTTTAAAGGTGGATACTTAAAGTGCTACACAGATTGACAACAAAAAATACACAATATATGCACAATGAAAATACACAGTGAGGGGAGACATTAGATGGGGGTACTGAATACAGTAGGAGCAGAGGGGTAAAGTACAGAACCAGTTAAGGAAAGGCTCTTCTAAAGAAGAATGTTTTGAGTCTAGATTTGAAGAAGTTTAGAGAAGGTGAGTCTCTGATTTTTAGGCATGGGGAATGGCAGCAGTAGTGAGGACCATTGGTACAACATATTTGCTCAAGGATTCATTTACTGTATAATATTGAGGACAATGGGGCAGAGAGAAGTAAAACAGGACTGAAATAAAGTGGTGGGAATAGGATCTAATAGGCAGGTGGTGGATTTCACATGTGAAACCGGTTAACTGATGGATGCAGAGTCAGAGAGAAGTGAACCAGTAAAGTTAGGCAAGCAGGGAGTAGGTGTGGAAATGATATGTGTTGTGGAGAGAATGTGATTCTGGATAAGGTCAATCTTGGAACTAAATAAAAAAAATGTGTTGTAAAGATGTGATGAGGCACAAAATGTGGTGGGGCATTTTGGTTTTAGTAGGCTGTTGATGGTGGAGAAAAGGTGTCTAAGGTTGTTATGGTCATTTTCAATGATATGAAAGAAGTAGGTGAAGAGAAGTAGCATGTAAAAGTAGTATGTCAAAGAAATGAGACGTTTTGGGGAAGCTAGATTAATACTAAAGTATTTGTATTAGAAAGGTGTGAATACAGATATAATGTTTGTACAAGAATGAGGGTTACCATTTAAAGAATTATGTGGATAATGGGAAAGGTTATGATCAGAGGGACCCTCCTTTTGGACCCTCTTTTTGGTTCTAATGAAAACAGAGCAGATATGGTAGCTATATTGATTAAAATAAAAACATTATATTAAAGACAGTATAGTAGTTTTGCTGGGAGTAGGTTCACTACTGCAACAAGAAATCACTTTGTTAAATAAAAATGTTTCTGTAAGGATGATGGTGTGGTTGAATGTGGCAAACAAGATGAAAGGATGTTTATTATGAAGAACTGTGATGGTTTTAGAAGACTTTTTAAATGTGTAATGGTGGAGACAGGCAGAATGAAATATAATATTCAATACAGAAGAGATAATTCATCATTTTTATTGAAATGTATTTTAGATTTTAAGCTTTTAAATTTTCTAGAGTAACAAATTCCAAAGAAATAGGTTTCATGTGGATGAGACCTGACAGCTCACAAGCATCAAGTAAAGATTTTTGTAAAACGTTTTGTTGTAAGTCAAGTTCTGGAATGCAATCCTTTTTCTCAGATTTTAAAGTCTATTTAAAAGTTAATCATGATGTCAAAGTAGCAAAAAGTAAACGAAAATCTAATTCTTTTATTATGGAGGATGGAAAAGTAGAGAGAGCTTTTAGAGAGAAATTTGAAGATCAGAAATTTTTAATGTTTTTTTTTTATTCTCGGACACAATGAATGGACAAAAGATCAAATCACAATGGACAAAAGATCAAATACTAAAGTTCCGTAGAGAGACAGGGAGAAGGGAAAAAGAAATAGAGATACGGATGGTAAATGGATAACAGAAAAAGCTACACAAATATTATCTACAAGAGCAAGGGTGGGATTTTAGGAATATAAAAGAAATAGAAAATTTGAAAAAGGATTTAAATGAAATATATGAAGAGAGAAATAAACTTACGTTTTTATACTAGTGAAAAATCACAGAAGAAGGAGATACATATTTGAGACTTCTCTTCTAAAAGATTGTACGAATAAGATAATTTCAGGATGTCAAAAAGAAGGAAATAATAGAGTAACATCTACAAGTGAGATAATGAAAAAGTAGAATATTGCTTTGAGAATTTCTTTTCTATATTGTATAATAAACACAAAAAGGTTTCTTAAAGTAATAACTGAAATAGTGAAAATGACATCGAGATTAGTAACAATAGAAGAAGCTTATGAAGCCTTGAAGACTTTTAAACTTAGGATAACAGCAGGGAATGATGGCCTTATATTAGTATTTGATAGAAGATTTAAAAGAATACGAAAGAAATGGCAAAATGCCAGAATGTATGAAACAGAAAGTAGCAGTACATTGTTTTAAAAAATGTGATAAAATTGGAGGCTAGTAGGTATTTTGATTAAAAAGTATTTAGTAAACTTTTTGCACTGAATTTGAAGAGGTTTTAAAAAAATAATATTTAAACTATTAAGAAATTATTGGAATATTTTAATATAATAAGATCAAGTGTGTGTGACTTTTGGAAGAAGACAAGGGGATATTTTGATTTTGATAAGAGATATGATAGGTCCATAAGAAGAAAGAAATGTGAAGTATCCCAATAAGCCTGAACTGGGAGAAAGCATATGACAATATCCAATAATGCATTCTTGCTCTTTCTGCAAAGATTTTAAATTGGATTAAAATGTATAACGGTGGAAAATTATTTTTTGTAAATGGGATTTTAACTAGGTCTGTTAAAGTTAAGTATTAGGCGGGAAGGGGGTGTGCAATTTTACCATTAATATTTGTGTGTTGCATGGTGTGAGGCACGGTACAGTTACACTTTTAATAAATAGCTTTTTGCTCAATCTGCAGTGGTACAGATGCAGCCATTCAAAGTACGCGGCACAGACACGTACCGCGGGTAATTGGCTACGTCCTCGCGCATCGTGACGCAAAATACCGCGGTACGTGATTGGTTGACCGACAGGGGCACTCGTGGTGCGTTGGTCAGTCGTAGAAAGATTTAAATGTCTTTACTGTGCCTGTTTTAGTATTGATTATTTATATGGAATTTTACCACTGAAGGGAAATCTTAGTAGCCGAGCATAAAAAGAATAGGAGCATACTGTAACGCATGTAAAGGCCATAAAGGATATTAATTTTGAAACATAAACATAAAGTATACTGTATAGCTGGTCTTGGTACTTTAAAGAAAAAATACACACCAGTATTCCATTTCTCCCTAAACATTTTAAGCATCGAAGTCTTTAACTAACGTGTGAAATAGCGTGTAAAAAAGTGGTAGTTTTAAGCTTTTCTGCTAGTATAATATGGAATCGCGTATCTAAGGAAATTAATAACGATATAATTATATTAATATACTGCAACACAGTAGTACACGCTGTACAATGTCTGTTGATACTGTTTGTGTAGGGCTTTTTCACCACTCCTCATGTGACCTTGTGTGTAGCACTTCGGTCTAGGTGCCGCGCTTGCGAGCCAGAGATCGTGTGTTCAAATCTAGCGGCACCATGACTTTTCTTTTAACGAACAGTTCTTTGAAAAAATAGAATAGCAATATTATGGATAATTAACTGACTTTTTATATTTCTAAATATCACAACATGTTCGAATCCAAGTCATTTTTAATAACAATGGGTAAACTGGGTAAACTATCACAAAGCTTTAGAGAACTGAACAATAGCAATATTATGGACAATCAATTGACAATAAATATAGAAAAGCACATAAATTTGGGAAATAGTTTTAATATGTAAATAGTTCCCTGGGTGTTTCTCTCTCTGGTCGGGGCGCGCGAGAGCTCGTTGGCAGGTGGTGACGGAGAGGAAAAATAAAGGCAGCTTTTAACTCCGCAAGTCTGAGTTTTTGGGTCCGTCCTATCCGAACCTGACTCCACTTGCCAGAAAGCTCTAAATTGCACTTTGTCTTTTTTTAAATTACAACCCAAAAGTCTTAATTCCGTCTTAATTAAACGTTTAAAATACACGTTTCTAATAGAAAGAAATCCTCTTCCTGGTATGTAGAACAGATCAGCAGGTCTTTTTTCCCCAATCAGAGGGGTTTCAGATGGTGTCAGCCAATCACCATTCTGAAGCCTACCATAATCTCTGGTACAGATGCAGCCATTCAAAATGGGTGAGGTATTTCGCGGCATACCCCGGTGGGCGTGTCACAGTATCACGCGGTATCACGCATTTCACGTGTGTCACGTGACTAACTATCCGGCGTCGCCTTGTAAAACCGCCAGGGGGAGCTTAACCTCTCATGTACAGCATTTGAGCCTTTAATTTTGAACTGTGTATTACAGCATGTTAATCATCAGTCATTAAAATGTTGGTATATATTATGAAAGCAAGATTGCTCAGTTGGACAGAAGTACACAACCTACCTTTATCAGAAATATTTATGCATCAAAGCCTTTACTGAAGATATTACTAATAGTATTAATAATGGATGACTTTGGACAAGCTGTATACTCAAAGTATAATTTCTTTAGCACATTTGTACAAGCACTTGGAATCTGTCCAAGCCATACTTTGTCAGGCATTTTGTTTTACTTCAACGGGGCATAAAAACGTCCTTGCTTTTAACAGGGCGTTTCATAATTTCTAGCTACGAAAATGATTTAAAATGCGACACCTATCATTCAACTAGAGCTTAAAATATCACAAGGAAAAATACACACCGGTATTCCATTTCTCCCTAAACATTGTAAGCTTCGAAGTCTTTAACTAACGTGATACCGGAGTCAACAAGCATACTTTTAGAATTTGATTAAAAGGGAATATAATATGGAATCGCGTATCTAAAGAATTTAATAACGGTATGATTATATCCGTGTACTGCGGCAGGACTGTGTAAGGCTGTTTCGCCTACCTGAACATGCGAGCTGTCTTGTAGCCTACTGGTCTAGGTGCGTGACTTCCAACTGGTAGGTTGTGTGTTCGAATCCAGCTGGTGCTGGACTTTTATTTTAACAAACATTTCTTCGAAAAAATAGGTAAGCGATATTATGGACAATCAATTGACTTTTATATTTCAAAATATCGCAACATGATCGATATTTGCGATATTTTGAATATATCTTCCCTTCTGACAGTGGTTCCTGCTTCTATTGTGTGTGTGTGTGCAACAGTAAATTGTTATAGAGAAATGGAGGCGGGACAGTATGCGTTACAATATAAACATTTATATTGATTTAAATCGTGTTCTGATTTAAATCGCAAACGCGTGTTTAATTATGTGTTTTTTAATCATGATCAGGCTAATGCATTTCTACATTTTCTGTATGAACCAGCTTAGAGGTTCATACAGAAAGACAGCTTGTGTTTAAATTGAGTGTAAGGTAATTTATGCTTCTAAAGTCATGGTCAGTATTGTTGTACTGTGCTGTACTGTGTCACATTATTTTATAGCGTTTTTATTGCGTTATTAAATCCGGTGGCGCTGTGTTAGTTTCCTGACTCACATTATTTAAACTGCGACACTGATCATTCATCTCTAAATAAACTTTATTTTATATAGCATTTTAAGCGAATAGGTAATTAGATTGCTCATAAACCTAATCACTTTTTCTTCATAAACACAGCGTGATTGCTCTTTGAAAATGCTTTTCCTTTATTTTTAAAGTAGGCTCAGATTTCAACTATAGATCGTTTTATTATAAACTTTCTTGGAAAAATGTATTTTATGTAAACCATGTTTGCTATTAATTCATTTAGGGCTAAAATACGTTCATTGTCTTCTAATCGAGTCGAGTTGACATTGGAAGCCTGCCACACCCGGACCGTTAACGCATTAGCACGTCAAAGCCCATTGAGCCAGTATTGGCTTTAGTATCCCCCCCTTCTCCCCTCAATTCAATTCAATTCAAGGTGTTTTATTTACATGACAGATGGGTACAAGCAGTGTTGGGTACTGTATGTATATTGTAACGCTTACGGCAGACAGGCACTGTGTAGGAGCCGACGCACCAGAGCAGCGCCTGCAATTTTTATATTTATAACTTAGTTTTTAAAATTAGTCAAGCAATACGAAGCATCTCCTTTTACTTAGTGCCTGAGCATACTGCAACGCGTGTGAAGCCCATAAACGATATTAATTTTGGAACTTAAACATACAGTATATGGCTGGTCTCGGTACTTTAAAGAAAACATACACACCAGTATTCCATTTCTCCCTAAACATTTTAAGCATCGAAGTCTTTAACTAACGCGATACCGGAGTCAACAAGCATACTTTTAGAATTTGATTAAAAGGGAATATAATATGGAATCGCGTATCTACAGAATTTAAAGACCAGACAATCGCAAACTCGTTTTCAATAAAATTATTTTATTCATTCAGCAGTTTGTGAGAGGGACATCCAGCAGGGAGAGACACACACACCGGTTTTCATTGACAACATTGTTTTTTTTTCAATTCCTCTTGTCTAACAGGAATGTTTTGTTTGTGGACAGACTGTTAGACAAGAGGAAAAGACTGCCTCCTCCTACGAAGCATTTCGTTGATCCGATCACGAATTCTTTTCCAGTCGTACGCAGCAAGGGTTGAGAATCTCCGATTCACCATCGTACTAATGGTTTCCCGGAGATTGGGTTAAAAAAAAACAAAAAACATACTAACAACTGTGCCATCCTACTCCTTAGTTAATACATTTTATTATTCATAAACAGTTAACATTGTTAGCAAAATATTTTGAATTATATTTAACCCTATTTTTTCTTTAGTTTTGTATTTAACTTATTATATGATAGTCAGACTTAATGTATATTTGAACAATGAAAATATATTTTTACAAGATTTTACATTAAGCACTTAAAATTAATATGGTTAATAATAGTAAACTGTAACATGCTGTAACAAGATCGGTTACAAGAAGAAAATGCTTTCAGAGAAAATGTTTCAACCAAACTTATTCCCACACACCCCGCCCCCACTACCATTAGAATATACACAAACATTTTAGCGTTTCATTCTGAGCAGAAGACTCTCACACCTGAAGAGTGCTGGCTGTGACGAATTAAACCGGTTTTACAGGTTTCAATCACAGACCATGTGACATGGGACTCAGTAAACTACAGTAACACCGTATTTGATAACGCTTTAAAAACGCTATAAAATAATGTGACTTGGCACAGAACAAGTTTACAACACAGTACAAAGATAAATGCTGACCATGACTTTAGAAGCATAAATTGCCTTACACTCAATTTAAACACAAGCTGTCTTTAGCCCTCTAAGCTGGTTCATACAGAAATGTAGAGATCTAGGCTCAGAACACACAGCTTCATTAGCGAATACATATGCAGGACAACTGGAGAAGACGTTTTACAGAGGATGGATTTTTAGAAACATCCCATCAGACATCCCATCATATTCACAACGTGAAATCTAGAAAATAATATTACGTAACCAAAATCCGCAATATGGAAACAGAACCTGTGTAATTGTTGATAGATGATGTACTCGTAACATTTTTTCAAGACGAACTACAACATTTAAAAAATGACTTGTATGTACTTGATATCTCTAATCAATCCACGGGTCCCAGCACAAAACGAAAGTAAAACGCATACCGTTTCTCGCTTCTTATTGCTCAAAAGTAATTTGACCGTATGAAATGCATAATATAAACCTAGAAACATATACGTGAGCAGTACTTAAGCACTGTAGTATCGGTGTTAAGACATACCTCTCAAATACTGTAAATCAAGTTAAAAATATCTCAAGACCGATTCTGGTCGTAATGAAACCATGCAAGGGAGTTTTTATGTCCGTTGCAGTTCTTTTGCAACATGAATATAATTATATCGTTATTAATTTCTTGAGATACGCGATTCCATATTATATTCCCTTTTAATCAAATTCTAAAAGTATGCTTGTTGACTCCGGTATCACGTTAGTTAAAGACTTCGAAGCTTACAATGTTTAGGGAGAAATGGAATACCGGTGTGTATTTTTTTCTTTAAAGTACCGAGACCAGCCATATACTGTATGTTTATGTTAAGATTTCCCTTCAGTGGTAAAATTAGATATGAATATTCAATACTTAAACGGGCACAGTTAAGACATTAAATATACATGTACATATTGTATACAGTACAGTTTGCATACGGTAATATGTTTATGTTACGCGATTAAAAAATAAATAAATAAAACTGGAAGGTCCAGCACCACCATTATGTTTATATGGTTGTTTTTGTTGGTTGGTTGTTATTATGGTTATTAATAATTCGATCTATAGTTGTAATCTGAGCCTAAATAAAAAGAAAAAGCAAGTGATTAGGTTTATGAGCAATCTAATTACTTATTCGTTTAAAACGCTATATAAAATAAAGTTTATTATTAATTTGCTGGACAGAGCGGTGAACATTATTATGCATAAGACAAAGATAACGATCCTGATCAGTTTAGAAATCTGTGTACGCTGTAAGGTTTTTACTTCTTAAACTTTTAAAATACACGTTTTGAATGGAAAGAATCCTCTTCCTGGTATAGCACGCCAGCACGTCTTTTTTCTCCAATCAGAGGGGTGTCAGATGGTGTCAGCCAATCACCATTCTGCGTTGGGTAGCAACGGGTGACTGTTCTCAGGCGGAAGATGTAAACAGCTTAATGTTCGTGTTAAATATTTTTTTTTAATTAAAATTCATTCTATACAGCAATCGCATATTTGGGTACCGTTTCATAAAACTTTCATGCTTAAAATGTTTAGGGAGAAATGGAAGACTGGTGTGTATTTTTTCTTTAAACTACCAAGACCAGCCATACACAGTACAGTTTACATACATACAGTAATGTTTTAAATTAATATCGTTTATGACCTTCAGATGCGTTATGCTCCTCTTCTTTTTATGCTCAGCTACTAAAATTTCCCTTTAGTGGTAAAATCCATATAAATATTCAAAACTAAGCGGATTAAAATGTGCACAGTAAAGACATTAAATGATTCAATCTTTGCACTACCAACCAATGCACCACGAGTGCCCCTGTCGGTCATTTTGGCCAGCCAATCACTTGCCCTGCGGTATGCTCCGGTGCCCCGCGGTGGCTTGTGGGTAGGTTACCGTACCGCGGGTTTTTACCGCGCATTTTGAATGGCTGCATCTGTATAGGGACAACCCAGAATACTGGTCTTGGTACTGTATTTCACAGAAAAAATACACACCTGTATTCCATTTCTGCCGTGTCCTGTCACAGTGAAGTAGGAAGTGCACCTCTGTCTCTATTTCTCCCTGCTTGCTGGCAGTGGGAGCACAGCCTGTCCTCTCTGGGTAACCAGGTGTTTCACGCATGAAAAGTGGTTATTAACTATTGAAACCTGTTTTATTTATTTTATTTTTATCTAGATTAAGAGTTCCTGTCGCTCCCATTTCCATTTATATCGCAAACCCGTGTTTAATTAAATGTCTTTATACACAGCTGTATGAGCTCCACCAGTCAGGACAGGAGGCTCTACTGTACACAGAGAGGGGTGGGAGGGGGGAACAAGCTGCCCAGCTGTGTGGTTGAAGCTGACACCCTGGATTCTCTCCAGACACAGCTGTATGAGCTCTGGGGGGATCATTGTGTGGTACAGAGCGGAGCTTAGTCACTCCATACAATTAGTAAAGAGAGAAGAGTCACGAGTTTGGCTTAAAATCAAAAGAAATATCATCTGTACAGAAAATGAGGTTTTCCTGTGTGCTGTCTACATCCCACCCTCAGAATCCCCCTACTACAGTGAGGGACTTCTCCCCAGTCTCCACACAGAGATCGGTCACTTCTAGGGCCAGGGAAACGTGCTGCTCAGTGGTGACCTCAACGCACGAACAGGCACACTGGCAGACTACACCAGCACACAGGGAAACACACATGTATTTGTCTACATCATGCCTACAGTATATGTAAATATCACAATGGGTCCCAATCCTACTGAGAGAGGGAGGAGGGAACTCAGTGGAACTGGCAGCCCAGTATGTGATCTCCTGTCACAGCCTGAGGAACAGTGAGCCTGTCTCCCAATAATGCTCCTTCTGTCTACAGTTTATGTCAATATTTTATAATATGTCTCTGTTGTAAAAGTCTGTAATAGGTCTGTAGATTTTATTGTACTTTTATTTTGTGTTTTGTTCCATGTTAATTTTATTATTTTATTTGCTTTGGCAACACTGATTGTACCCATCTGTCATGCTAATAAAGCACCTTGAATTGAATTGAATTGAGGGGGAGGGGGCAAGCGAGAGAGCACAGACAATAGATTAGCATACTGTAGAGGAAAACAGAATAGGCATTGTTGATATGAGGACTTTTGAAACCAAATTTCCCAAATTTAATATGTGCTTTTCTATATTTATTGTCAATTGATTGTCCGTAATATTGCTATTCTAAGCAAGAAGGAGCACTTCACCCCACCTGCTGTGGGAAGAGTTGGCTTATTCCTTCCCTGCCTCACCGAGGGCAGACCCTGCCAGGCCCTCGTCGACACCGGTTCGAATATCACCCTGCTACGGCCTGGTGTCCTGCCGGGCACCGAGGCAGCCGGACCCCCAGGGCGCTTTGGAGCTGCAAGGGTGACACACCCCTTCTACCTTGCCCCAATCCGTGAGGACTGTATCCTAGGGCTAGACTGGTTGCAGCAGGTGGGTGGTTGCCTTGACTTGGGCGTGAGGGACGGGTTGCTACACTGGGTGTGGCGGGTCCCACAGTGCACAGAGTGCCTTACAGACTTCAGGTAGGGGCAAGCTTATCTCACCGTATGGAGTCAGCTCTGGCACGCTCGCCCTTACACCCGCGGCTCCGACAAGCCAAAGCAACGCCCGCCGCTGCCACCTCCGCTTCCCGCTATGGTCAACCCACACAACCCGGACACCTCCCGCCCTGCCTACCGCAAAACTGATTCATTCCCCCTGCCCCACCAACTCTCGCCGGCCCAAGTCAAGGCAACCACCCACCTGCTGTAACCAGTCCAACCCCAGGATACAGTCCTCATGGACTGGGGCAAGGTACTGTAGAAGGGGTGTTTCATCCTTGCAGCCCCAAAGTGCACAGTGGGCGCCCTGGGGGTCCAGCTGCTGGGTGGCCGGCAGGATAGTCGAACCGGTGTCAATGAGGGCTTGGCAGGGTCTACCCTCAATGAGGCAGGGAAGAAATAAGCCCCGGCCGTGGCCAACCCTTCCCACGGCAGCAGGCGGGGTGAAGAGCTCCCGAGCAGCACTGTCAGACCTGGGCGCTGACAGTCAATCTGGACAAGACCAGAGTTATGGTTTTCCAGAAAAAAAGCCAGACCTCAGGGAAACAGGTACAAATTCACACTTAACAACAACATTTTAACATCTAACAACGGGTGCAGGGCCGAATTAGGCCAGTACCCACTATTGTTAAACATACAGAAAAGAATATTAAAGTATTGGCTTTAATATTAGCCGTACAGAACATTAAAGTGCCCATTTCCATTCAGCGGGTGTCTGAGCCGCTGTGTCCTATCTTCTGACAGTCGCTGTTGTGAATGTCTGTAGAGTGTATCTTATTTTTAGTACTATATTTTTATATTATATTATATTATATTATATTATATTATATTATATTATAATATAGTATGTATCGGCTTGCCCCCCACCCTCCTTCCCCTCTCTGTGTACAGTAGAGCCTCCTGTCCTGGATGGTGGAGCCCATACAGCTGTGTCTGGAGAGAATCCAGGGTATCAGCTTCAACCACACGGCTGTGCAGCTTGTTCCCCCCTCCCGCCCCTCTCTGTGTACAGTAGAGCCTCCTGTCCAGCCAGTACAGATATAATGATGTGTTCCTGCTTACACATCGCACGACTTTAAAAGCTAGAAAAACAGGTTTTGATTCACATTATCTGGCGAGCCTTGTTTTGTCAAAGGACAGCACATACTTTGAAAAGACTGCAAATGTATTAACAAGGGTTAATTGCACTATGGACCGCACAAAGAAATTTAAAATAGTCTTCTTTAGGTGTGAGGGCAGGAGTGGATCGCAGCAGGCATAATCAGCAAATTAGAAGAAAACAAATAACAGGGCAGGTGAACCGAGTATCCAGAGAGCGAGTGATCAGAAAAAGGAAACAATTGTTACGCCCGGGTTTTCGACGCAATTGTTTTTAACTTGCTAATGCATCAGACGCATTTCCATGCAGTATGTATCGGCTTGCCCCCCACCCTCCTTCCCCTCTCTGTGTACAGTAGAGCCTCCTGTCCTGGATGGTGGAGCCCATACAGCTGTGTCTGGAGAGAATCCAGGGTATCAGCTTCAACCACACGGCTGTGCAGCTTGTTCCCCCCTCCCGCCCCTCTCTGTGTACAGTAGAGCCTCCTGTCCAGCCAGTACAGATATAATGATGTGTTCCTGCTTACACATCGCACGACTTTAAAAGCTAGAAAAACAGGTTTTGATTCACATTATCTGGCGAGCCTTGTTTTGTCAAAGGACAGCACATACTTTGAAAAGACTGCAAATGTATTAACAAGGGTTAATTGCACTATGGACCGCACAAAGAAATTTAAAATAGTCTTCTTTAGGTGTGAGGGCAGGAGTGGATCGCAGCAGGCATAATCAGCAAATTAGAAGAAAACAAATAACAGGGCAGGTGAACCGAGTATCCAGAGAGCGAGTGATCAGAAAAAGGAAACAATTGTTACGCCCGGGTTTTCGACGCAATTGTTTTTAACTTGCTAATGCATCAGACGCATTTCCATGCAAACAGTGGCATGTTACATTATTAATTAGGGTGTTTCCTCTTGCCAGAAAGCTCTAAATTGCATTTTGAGTGCTGTTTTTGACTTTTTTAAAATTGCAACGCATAAATAAGGCTGATTGCAAAAATGCACTTAGAATCTGTCCAAGCCCTACTCTGTCAGGCATTTTCTTTTACTGTAACGGACACAAAAACTCCCTTGCTTTTAACAGAGCGTTTAATAATTTCCAACTATGAAAATTATTTAAACTGCGACACTTATCATCCAACCAGAGCTCGAAATATCACAATGATCCCCAAGATCATTCTTTTTTTCTTTTTCTGGTTTGGTCGGAAAGTTTTTGTTTTTGTTTTATCAATAAAGTTTGATAATTGGCCAGTGAAAGCTCTGTTGTCCTTCACATGAATGCCTGAAACATTTTACCGAACCCAGGATTTTACAGTATTTTTTCTTTAAAATGCCAATAACATCAACATACAGGTTACATAATGATGTTCCAAAATTAATATTGTTTATGACCTTTATGACCTTCGTTATGCTCTTTGTTAATGTCTTAACCGGAACACATCATTATATCTCATTTTTTATTTCTTTTTTTAAAAAATTAAAAATCGTTTGCCCAGCCTAACAGTATTGTTGTTATTGTTTTTATCCTGTAAAGCACTTTGAGGAGCCACCTTTACAGGCGCTATATACAATAAAGTTCATTATTATTACTATTGTTAATTTGCTGGACAGAGAGATGAACATTATTATGCAGAAGACAAAGATAGCGATTTACGTTGCATTGTGCATTGTGCATTGTGCTGCTGTAATACAGTTTAAAATAATTAAAAGTCTAAACAGTATCAGCTTTATTTATGGGTTTTAATTTAAAAGTCAAAAACCGCACTCAAAATGCAATTTAGAGCTTTCTGGCAAGAGGAGACACCCAAATTAATAACGTAACATGTCATGGTCTGTGCATGAATAAGGTTATACTGATATTTCCTTAGATACGTGACTCCATGTTTTTTTTTTTTAATCCCCGGCGGGACCGCTCATCCATAAGAATCAAGTACAGATGCAGCCATTCAAAATGCGCGGGCGATACCGCATTATTTTGCTGTACGCTGTACGCAGTCTACCGGTAAATACCGCGAGTTACCATAAATTCTCCTATAATACGACAAGCAAAATAATAGTATCCGGAATTTCCGCAAGGTGGAGCTAATAAAGCTCAACCTCTCATGTTTGAGCTGTGGCCATCAAAGTCTTTAACGAAGATATTACTAATAGTATTAATAATGAATGACCTTGGACAAGCTGTAAGTGTAAACTCAAAGTATTGCCCTGGTCAACATTCTTTTTTTCATTGACCGTCTTTGTAAAAGTAACACCACAGCATTTCGCAATCACGCATTTGTTTCCAATCATGCAAAGTACAGTAATTTTGAGAATCGATTCACCATGCCTTTCACATGCTCATAAAAGAGATTGATTTAGGAACATAAACATATTACTGTATGCAAACTGTACTGTATACAGTATGTATATGTATATTTAATGTCTTAACTGTGCCCGTTTAAGTATTGAATATTCATATCTAATTTTACCACTGAAGGGAAATCTTAGTAGCTGAGCATAAAAAGAATAGGAGCATACTGCAACGCGTGTGAAGGCCATAAACGATATTAATTTTGGAACATAAACATACAGTATATGGCTGGTCTCGGTACTTTAAAGAAAACATACACGAAACATGGTTTCATTTTGACCAGAATCGGTCTTGAGATATTTTTAACTTGATTTACAGTATTTGAGAGGTATGTCTTAACACTGATACTACAGTGCTTAAGTACTGCTCACGTATATGTTTCTAGGTTTATATTATGCATTTCATATGGTCAAATTACTTCTGAGCAACTAATAAGAAGCGCGAAACGGTATGCGTTTTAGTTTCGTTTTGTGCTGGGACCCGTGGATTGATTAGAGATATCAAGTACATACAAGTCATTTTTTAAATGTTGTAGTTTGTCTTGAAAAAATGTTACGAGTACATCATCTATCAACAATTACACAGGTTCTGTTTCCATATTGCGGATTTTGGTTACGTAATATTATTTTCTAGATTTCACGTTGTGAATATATGATTTGGGCAAACAGAGCCGCAAAGAAGTACATTATGGGTTGTTGTTGTTTTTTTTGCAGTTTTATCTAGAACAAGTGATGCTTAAACCTTTGTCTGATTCTTGTGAAACTATCCACACGACAGTTACAGTACCTAGGACTTCAGTGATGTCACTGATGGGATGTTTCTAAAAATCCATCCTCTGTAAAACGTCTTCTCTAGTTGTCCTGCATATGTATTCGCTAACGAAGCTGTGTGTTCTGAGCCTGGATCTCTACATTTCTGTATGAACCAGCTTAGAGGGCTAAAGACAGCTTGTGTTTAAATTGAGTGTAAGGCAATTTATGCTTCTAAAATCATGGACAGCATTTATTATTGTACTGTGCTGTAAACTTCTGTGCCTAGTCACATTATTTTATAGTGTTTTTATAGCGTTATCAAATCCGGTGGCGCTGTGTGTTAGTTTCCTGACTGCCATGTCACATGGTCTGTGATTGAAACCTGTGAAACCGGTTTAATTCGTCACAGCCAGCACTCCGGCAGAGAGGGGGTTGTACTCGTAAAGTAGAAGCAGGCGAGATTTCCAGCGAAAGACACCTCCCCCCCCCCTCAAAAACCCAGTAAGCAGTAATGCTTTATGTTGATCCCATTCTTTTCTCTTCCTGTTGTGTGAAACTCATCAGCAGGTCTTTTTTTCCCAATCAGAGGCTCTGAAAATAGCGTACAGCCCACTGCGCTCCGTCAGAGAGGGGCGCGGCACCGAGAGAGGGAGGAGGCGCGGAGCTCAGCAGTACAGAACGAACGTTCTGCTGCCTGGAGCGCTTATGGCAGCGATCGCGTCTGCATTTATAACTTAGTTTTTAAAATTAATCAAGCAATATGAAGCATCTCTTTTTACTTTTAAGTCACTTAATTATCATTAAGCACAGCTTTCTCACCACTTGGACTACTTTTTGATACCATCCTTAGTCAAACCAGAAACGTGTTGTTCTGTCTAATGACATTACAAGTGGAAAGATTACAGATTTTAATCGTCTTTAATTTTGTTACGTTATACATTTTAGAAACGTTTCATCCATACAAACACCACAAAACTATTTTCGATTGTATTTCTGAATAGTATGTTACACTTAGTTCACTGTTTTAAATACATCTAATTAAGAAAGTTAGGTGTTAGCATAAACTATTAGCAATCGATAATATTAAATTTAGCACTGTAATAAGTTGTTGCACTTTCCCCCGCATCTTGTAAAAATATATTTTCATTGTTCAAATATACATTAAGTCTGACTATCATATAATAAGTTAAATACAAAACTAAAGAAAAAATAGGGTTAAATATAATTCAAAATATTTTGCTAACAATGTTAACTGTTTATGAATAATAAAATGTATTAACTAAGGAGTAGGATGGCACAGTTGTTAGTATGTTTTTTGTTTTGTTTCTTTTTCATAAATACAACAGTAATACCTGATGTCTCAGTGGCTTTCAAAATTAAATTATGCATGCAAACCTGTGAACTAGAAAGATAACTAAGATATCCATCCATTTATAATGGTGGGGAAGTGGTTAGCATTGCTATCTTGCAGCACTGGGGTCCTAGGTTCAATTCCTGCCATCCTGTGTGTGTGGGGTTTACATGTTCTCTCTGGGTTACATGTGTGATATGACTCCCTCTCGCACTCCAAAACATACTGGTAAGTTAATTGGTTTATGGGAAAACTGGCCCTGGTGTGTGTGTGTTTGTGTCTGTCTGTCCTGTGACTGGCGACTGGCGCTATGTCCAGGGTGTATTCTGCCTTGTTTCCGTTGCTTACTGGGATAGGCTCCAAATCCTCTGTACTGGATAAAGAGATTAGAAATGGATGGAAGTAAAGGCACTGTGTGGATGGAACTATACACAGTGTTAGAAACCCACTATGAAATGGCAGCATCTCACTGAGAATAAAATATTTTATAGTGCTGGCTTAAGGAAACAGCCTTTCCACCTCTCTTGCACATCAGTATCCATACCTAGTTATTTAAACAAATTGCCTCTAATTATAAACATCTTAATATGCTGGCTCTGTGGATCCGCATCAGCTATGTTTGCCCATTCCTTCAATTCATGTACATCCAACACACAGTTCAATGCCAGCAACTACACATAATCTAAAATACAATCCTTATTTCAGTATCTATGTAAACATATAGTCTGTTAACTTCATCATCTTCATCAAAAGTATGCCTAACCCCATTAGGAAGTGTTCTTGTTATAAGTGTATTCCTCAGCTTTCCCCAAATTATGTTCTTCTTGCCAACATATCTAGTCTTTTATCCTGCAATAACTCAGCCAACACTTAAATCTCCAAAAGCTGCTTGTGTTAATTTCTTTAAATCACAAATATCATGTGTAAATACTGGCCATGTAATACTCTGCATTGTGGAATAATAGTTTATTTTAAAGGGAACTAGAGAAACTAAGAACTAGAGAAATCAAGAAAGGCTTTTTTTCTAGAATTAATAAATGCACATCCTGTTCACTGGGGAAATTAAATCCACACTGAGCAATCTTCAATATGTTCAAATTATGACAGCAAGAATCCTATCAGGGATGCATTACACCTGTTTTCAAGTCCTTGCACTGGTTACCTATCAGATTTCGAGTCAACTTCAAAATCCTTATCCTCCTTATATACTGTCCTACAACTGTTATTATTGATCTCCGAATTATTGTACTTGACATGACTTCATTCAGCCTTTCCTGAACGTCTATGACAGGCAGAGAGAGTGCTGTTTCTGGTGCGATTTTTGCAGCTGACATTTCACTGTTTTAAACGAACAAGAAATTAGATTGCTCATAAATCAGTTATTCTATATAAACACAGCGTAATTGCCCTCCGAAAATCCTCTTTTTCTTGTTCGTTTTAGAGACCTTGATTGAAACTGATTTTAGATGTCAGAAAGGATTTATTTTCTCTGTATTTCCTACATTGCTTTGTCGAGATTTTAACTTTATATCTAACTTTATATCTAGGCTCAGATTTCAACTATAAATCGTACAGTAATTAATAGCAGTAAATACTGATGTTTTGCGCCCTCTTACCACAAAAATATATGTTTTGTAGTTGGGATTAACTTTATTTCGTACGCGTAGCTACTCCAATTCGGACACCGAACAGTTAAAGATGGCGGCAAATCAGACACCCAGAGAGGGGGGGGGGGCATCTTCTCGCCTCCATAACTAAAATGCCAAATAGGAGTGGCTTAAGCGACATACACAGTCGTGTAACTGACAGTTTGAGGTAGCCTATCGTGTAAATTTCTCTTTGTTGCTGATAGGTTAAGCGTTCGAAACTCTGCCCCAAAGTCATGTGACTGATTTTTCGCCCTGTTTCGTTGGTTAAACGCAATGATCACAAGCACCACCATGGTAACTGGGATGTGTAGTTTTTAATTCCGTTTGAATTATAACTGTACGTACTGTCTTCATATTTGGCCAAGGCTTTAAAGAGAAGGCGCGCCAAAAAATTTCGGTGTCGTCGTCTCCGCTTTAAAGGTACCCCCGTGCTGGAAGAATTTGACCTCGGAACGTTTGCCCAGCGTAGTTATAGTGGACATAAAAACAAGAGTTCGCTGGCATTGTATCCTAGAAGACACAGACCGGCGCCAGACCGGTAAATGCTTGATGAACTAGGGATTGGACAGTTTCCAAGTGCTTGTACAATCGATGGAAATGTTCAAATAAATGTGCAAAAGAAATAAACAAAATAATCATTTATTTCTTTATCATATTGGCTAGCTAATGTCCTCTCCTTGCTAGTTAGTGGCTGTGTTTCTGCGTTGGGTAGCAACGGGTGACTGTTCTCAGGCGGAAGATGTAAACAGCTTAATTTTCGTGATAAAGAATTTTTAAAAATTAAAATTCATTCTATACAGCAATCACATATTTGGGTACCGTTTCATAAAACTTTCATGCTTAAAATGTTTAGGGAGAAATGGAAGACTGGTGTGTATTTTTTCTTGAAACTATCAAGACCAGCCATACACAGTACAGTTTATGTACATACAGTAATGTTTATGTTCCTAAATTAATATCGTTTATGACCTTCAGATGCGTTATGCTCCTCTTCTTTTTATGCTCAGCTACTAAAATTTCCCTTTAGTGGTAAAATTCCATATAAATATTCAAAACTAAGCGGATTGAAATGTGCACAGTAAAGACATTAAATGATTAAATCTTTTCACTACCAACCAATGCACCACGAGTGTCCCTGTCGGTCATTATCGCCAGCCAATCACTTACTGCGGTGCCCTACGGTGCCCTGCGGGTTGGTTACTGTACCGCGGGTTTTTACCGCTCATTTTGAATGGCTGCATCTGTAATAGGTTTAATCCATACTGAAAAAAAGAAGAATGAAAAATACATTCCATAAGAATCAGCGCTTTTATATAGCGCCTTTAAAGGTGGCTTCTCAAAATGCTTTAAGGGATAAAAACAACAATAACAACAACAACAATACATTGCACTTTGACAGATCGTCCTTAAATTAATTGTTGATTTAAAGTTTGACATTAACCCTAACACTAACCCTATTTTATTAACAAACAAGAAATGTTTGTTAAAAAAAAAGTCATGGCTCCAGCTGGATTCGAACACCCAACGCGTGATGTATAAGTCAGGAACCTAACCCACAGTGCCATTGGCAAGGTCACATGACGAGTGTTGAAAAAGCCTACAGAAAGAGTATCAACAGACATTGTACAGCGTGTACTATTCTTGTGTTGCAGTACATGAATATAATTATATCGTTATTAATTTCTTTAGATACGCGATTCCATATTATATTCCCTTTTAATCAAATTCTAAAAGTATGCTTGTTGTATCACATTAGTTAAAGACTTCGATGTTTAAAATGTTTAGGGAGAAATGGAATACTGGTGTGTATTTTTTCTTTAAAGTACCGAGACCAGCCATATACTGTATGTTTATGTTCCAAAATTAATATCGTTTATGGCCTTCACACGCATTACAGTATGCTCCTATTCTTTTTATGCTCAGCTGCTAAGATTTCCCTTCAGTGGGAAAATTCCATATAAATATTCAATACTTAAACGGGCACAGTAAAGACATTAAATATAAATATACATACTGTATACAGTACAGTTTGCATACAGTAATATGTTTATGTTCCTAAATCAATCTCTTTTATGAGCATGTGAAAGGCATGGTGAATCGGAGATTCTCAAAAATTACTGTACTTTGCATGATTGGAAACAAATGCGTGATTGCGAAATGCTGTGGTGTTACTTTTACAAAGATGGTCAATGAAAAAAAGAATGTGGACCAGGGCAATACTTTGAGTTTACAGCTTGTCCAAGGTCATTCATTATTAATACTATTAGTAATATCTTTGTTAAAGACTTTGATGGCGACAGCTCAAACATGAGAGGTTGAGCTTTATTAGCTCCACCTAGCGGAAATTCCGGATACTATTATTTTACTTGCGGTACCACATGGTTTATATGATATACTATACGAGAATTTATGGTAACTTGCGGTAGGCTGCGTCAAACGCACCGCAAAATAATGTGGTATCGCCTGCTCGTTTTGAATGGCTGCATCTGTAGGTCTCGAACAGAATGTTTCTGGACTCCAAACCACCACCATTCTCAGCTGCTGGCCTATACTGCTACAGGATTCTACTCAGTCTTTACACGTGGAACCTCATCACAAGTAGTAAGGAAAAATGAAGGGATTAATATTTTTTGGGAGGTGGCAGAAAATAATTCAAATATGTAATGTGTATTGATGATGCTAACCTATTGAGCTTTAATGTTGTATCAGTTAAGAGTGCATTGATAGGGGCAGACAAATTAGAAGTAGGGTCTGGATCATGTTTAAATATAGACTAATGTAGCTCATGGTATCTTCTCAGTGAGAAGAGTCCTGCATAAGTAACAAGGAACAAGGATGACAAGGGCCAGTGGTTGACTGTGAAGAATAGGAAAACTAAGAGTAAGAGGGTGAAAGCTTTCTGGACTTTGGACTTTCCAGTATCAAGATGTGCAACACTGATAGAGACTTACTGATAGAGGGGGGGGGCAGAATACTTATGCATTCAATTATCGTTTTTTTTTTTTTTAATGAATTAAGTAAAATGTCTGGATTATTTTTTTACTTTGACATTATAGAGTACTTTGTGTTGATGAGTGGCAAACATTCTTAGTTAAATACGTCATGGTTTCATGCTATAACACAATAAATAATTGTATTATACAAGGCACTGTATTTATGATCTGAAATATGTGTGGTATAAAAGCCTTATGCATATATAGAAAATGCAATATACTTAACTACATTACCTAGAGATTTTTTTGCTCATTCTTTGTTATTTCTGTATCATAATCTACTGTTTTATTACATTACCATTAAATAACGTTTTATTACCTATGGTACCATTAAACTGTAATTCTGCCTACACATATTTAAGTAATATTGTATTATTCTGTATCTTTAAAATATATTGCAACCTCAAGCCCTCTTTCCATTCACCAGAAAAAAGGCTTTATCTTGCCAATTTGATTAAATGTGTTTTCCTCATTTTAGGATCTTATCCATGTCAGAGCCCTCATGCTCCAGAGGCAGAGACAAAGCCCTATCAAGTCTCTTAAGATTAAAGTCTGCATATTCATTATTTGTCACACTGTCAGCCACTGATCTCATTCCCAGCACAGGCAAGAGCACAAAGAATTGAGATTTTTTTAGAAAACTTATTCAGGAATGCAACTATATTTTTGTTCGGTGGAATGATTCTTTAAAAATATTCTAAAATAATTTTACTTTTTCACTAGGACCTTAATATGTCTGGAAAAATAAATATCCACTAACCTACTGTAGAATATTGTTAACAGTTGCACAATTTAATGCTTTTTCTGGCATGAACACCTACAAAAAATGACAAATTGATAGCATCCCTCTTTTGCACACTCCTGAGTAATATCTGTGGCAGTAGGCTGTTAGAGACAGATGGTATAATCTGCAGGAGACTCTGTATCACCTTAGTCTACCAGGGAATCCTTGTGACTATGACTGGTCACAGAGCACAGCAATTAATCCATTTCAAAAGTTGTATCTTTTGAGATAGAGCTGCTCGGGAATTCACCCATTAGACATGTAGACTGTTTTTAATTATGTGTGACTTGTGAATGGGAAAGGTTGTGACTATGTTAAAATGGGAATTGTCATAAAAATATAAGATGGTGTCAGATCAATCTAGTTTTAAGATTTCACAATAATTGTGTCTAAAAGGAAAGCAGCTCAGTTCAGCCTCCCTCTGCTGTAAAGAGACTGGCATCAATACATGTAACAATTGCCTTCTGGGTTAAAGAGCAATTAGCTTCCAGTATGCTGTTCGAAATCCAGCTGCCTAGTATGAAGCCTATAGCAATTAATTCATCTCCAAACTTTTATCTTCAAAGATGGAGTTACTCAAGAGGTTACTTATTGTTGTAACACCAAGTTCTCCATTACTAAAGTAATTTATCAGCTGTCTTTATTTTCTCTCATTAGAGTTCCTGCTGGTTTCGTAGAGAATATAGTCATTTTATGGACAAGTGAACATTGCACCTCCTGTAGCTGAAGCTGTAGCTTTTTTCCAGAGCTTTTTACTGTTTTCTTTTACCCAGAAAATACCTTCCTTTTACTTGAAATATGATTTTAGTAAATAACATAACATTTTTTATAAGCTTATAATTAATAATAAACAGAAATTCACATACCCTGCATAATAATCTCTGTATTTTTCACATACAGCCTTTTGTTTTGAACTCTCTTCAGACATTTTACCATGTATCGTCAACATGTGACAAGAAATACAGTAATCAGAATTAAAAAGCTAGATTGTACTGTGAAAGCGAGTTTTAAGACAGGATCTTAAAAACGCTGACTAACATGCAAATCCCCAGCCATTGAATAAAATAAAACAGATGTAGCTATTAAGAATGTCCGTTAAAACACCATAACTCATTACAGGGACTGCACCTTACCAGGGCATGTGATTCACTTACCAACGATGATCGATAGGTGGCGCTTGTGGTGCATTAGATGTTACGGAAACAATTGCTTAATTTAATATCTCTACTGTACATGTTTAAATCCGCTTAATATGGAATTTTAATATGGACTTTTACAAGTAAAGGGACCTTTTGTAACAGAGCATAATAATTACAGGAGCATAAAGTCTCTGAACATCATACATTATATTAATTTAGGAATATAAAAACACATATTTTTAGATGGCTGGTAGTGGTAGCTAAAATAAAAACATTATTCAATTTTCTTCATAAACTTTTTATGCATCTGTAGATCAGCCACTTACTGTGGTTATTTTGGTTTTGAAGTATTGATGTGCTTGTTCTGACTATATTAAGTTTATATACTTTATACAAAGCTATAATGTTGTAGTGGCAAGGCTTATTAATAATACAGGAATTAAGTTTCCTGCTCCCTTGCCAGTCTCTCTCCCTCATACTAGTGCTGCTGGACACAGAGAGGCCATTCCATTTGGTTCAGATTTAAGGTGTTTTTCTATCTGATAGAGTTCCCGATAAGGAACCACTCCCAAGGCTGAGATTCTCCAGCCACCCTGATAAATGATCATCTCTGGTACCTTACTGTCTGGGAGATTCCAAGGGAGAGTCTAATCCCAAGGTTTTAAACCCTAAGGTCAGAGTGCATTGTTACTCATCCTCCACCTCGATCAGCCAATCAGGAACTGGTAGGGCAGGGTAACCCCACGTGGGTCTCAAATGCCTGCGGAACTTTCAACCATGGATTAACAGTAGTTCCTCCAGATAAAAGAGGCAGATCAGGGCCCAGACTCATCTTGGACAATCACGTGATGGCCAGTGTGTCTGAGTGCCAGGACTTTACTTTGTTCTAAGAGTCAAGACCGGAGGTCGCCCACGCGTAACCAAAGGATTCACCCGAGTTTAGCCCAGCAGCAAGCCTCGTGAACCGCCGGTACCCCACCGCGAACCCTCACCTGATGAACGAGTGAACTACGGTCGGAACTGTTGACAGCTGAATCTCAGTATTCAGGACTAGCGCTACATCGGGAACAAACTGGTCTTCTTCCCGTCTAAAGAGTGTAAATTGCTTGGACCCGCAGCCACTTTTCAGTGTGCACAAACACTGCTAGTTCAGCCAGGACTAACTAACCGGTCTTCAGAGAATAACTGCCAGCACGCCTCATTCTGCCTCCTTCTCCCACACCTCACGCTGCACCAGGACTGCCTGGCACCGGACCAGAGGACACCGACTGGACGCAGCAACAGCCTGTCACTGTTCCCTTGTGCCCGCGGGAGATCTGAATCCACACAAATTGGATGAGTATTCAATATTCTGCATTGCAGCTCTATTCAATTGTTACCTCAACCCCAGTTGATGTCAATTTTATTCCTATGAATGACGTACTTGTTTTTGAGTAGTGTAGAAATTGTCATCAAAGCTCATTAACGAAATGGTATAAATGAATGGTATACTGATTGTATGTCTCTCTTGGTTTGTAACTCTTCGTGATTGAATATATACCTTATGTATTCTGCTAACCTCACTCTGAAACATTAGATCTGTATGTTTATATGCACATTTTATGGATTAATAAATGTTTTATGGTGTATTAGTATCCGTGTGTGTGCGTTGCTGAATTGTTCAACAAAGTCGGGTTTTCAAAGAATCATTTTGTGACTTACTGCTACAATTAATAATTGACCCAGTAAATACACAAAACCCCTACAGTGTTTTAACAATTTTTGTATGAATACTTGCTGTAGTTTTTTCAGTAAAAAAATGTACTTTTTAGAATCGGCTTAATAGGGCTTAATTTTAATAATTTTATTTATTCGCACACTGAAAAACAGGACCTGTTGATTTTCTATGATGAGTTCTTGCTTTGTGCTCACTGTCTGCTCTTGAGGCTGGGACAGGAGATTACACACTGCTTTTTAAAAGAATTGCATTGTTTTGCTAATGCGTCTATATTTCCTGGCATAGTGTGTCAATTTTCAGTATCTTGGTGTGTTCGATTCAAAGAGAAACTTTTCCCAGATATTAGCTTATCAGTACAGTACACTGAATAATGAAGACTCTCCATTAAAAATGTAAATATAAAGACCCAACATAAACACACAGGAATAAATAATGTGTTCTACATTGACCTTTTTATTAAGTGATACACAAAAAGCAGGGCAATGACTTTCTCTACAAGCTTGTCGACGAAGTAGGTGTCTCAAAGCTTGAAGCCCAGTGGGTGCAGCAGCAGCAACAATAATAATAGTGTGTATTCTTATAATTATAATTGAGACTATCAAACCGGTATTAAAAAGACCTCTGAAACTGAGAAAGGTAGAAGCAGTTTGAAATTATTAGCTGGTATTAATAAAATTATATTGTTAATAATTATCAGACATGTTATTAAAGTTCAGAGTCATTTGTTTTCTCTGGTATTCACAACCTTTGCTTGTTAAAATGCCTCTTTATGAGACCATGATTTTTCAGATGTCAATAACTTTGCAAAAAATGACACAGAACCTTAAAACCACAGACATTTAAAATATATTGATTTGTGAAAATTGTCACAGCTTTTATTTAAACAATATCCAGTACCTGGTTGCGTTTTTAGAAACCTTAATTTTTTAATAAAGTGGATCCCAAGTGTAACAATCTTCATAATGCGAGAACGCATTATGCTACATTTTTATGCATCAGTTGAAGCCTTCTGAAGTCTCTCAAGACACATAAAAATGTAACATAATTGTAAATGTAACCTCTATGACCAAAGTGTCAAAGAGGAATGGCTTAAGCATTCCTTAAGCTGAACAGAGCCAAAAAAGTTTGCTGCTGTTTTCTCTACTTTAAAGGTACCCTCCTCATGGAAGAATATTCATTTCGAACATTTGTTCGAAGATATTTAATTCTTCAAACAAAATTTGTTGTTTGTCACAATCAGCTACCTTGCAAGTAGTACACGAGTTCTCAAAAGGTACCTTTTGTCTCTCGTGCAAACTCAACAAAGGTTTATTTTTTATACAGTGCCTTGCGAAAGTATTCGGCCCCCTTGAACTTTTCAACCTTTTGCCACATTTCAGGCTTCAAACATAAAGATACAGATGCAGCCATTCAAAATGGGTGAGGTATTTCGCGGCATACCGCGGTGGGCGTGTCAAACTATCACGCAGTATCACGCGGTATCACGTGTGTCACCTGTGTCACGTGACTAACTATCCGGCGTCGCCTTCTAAAACCACCAGGGGGAGCTTAACCTCTCATGTACAGCATTTGAGCCTTTAATTTTGAACTGTGTATTACAGCATGTTAATCATCAGTCATTAAAATGTTGGTATATATTATGAAAGCAAGATTGCTCAGTTGGACAAAAGTACACAACCTACCTTCATCAGAAATATTTATGCATCAAAGCCTTTACTGAAGATATTACTAATAGTATTGATAATGGATGACTTTGGACAAGCTGTATACTCAAAGTATAATTTCTTTAGCACATTTGTACAAGCACTTGGAATCTGTCCAAGCCATACTTTGTCAGGCATTTTGTTTTACTTCAACGGGGCATAAAAACTTCCTTGCTTTTAACAGGGCGTTTCATAATTTCTAGCTACGAAAATGATTTAAAATGCGACACCTATCATTCAACTACAGCTTAAAATATCACAAGGAAAAATACACACCGGTATTCCATTTCTCCCTAAACATTGTAAGCTTCGAAGTCTTTAACTAACGTGATACCGGAGTCAACCAGCATACTTTATCTATTAACCAGTATCTAAAGAATTTAATAACGGTATGATTATATCCGTGTACTGCGGCAGGGCTGTGTAAGGCTGTTTCGCCTGCCTGATCATGCGAGCTGTCTTGTAGCCTACTGGTCTAGGTGCGTGACTACCAGCTGGCAGGTTGTGTGTTCGAATCCAGCTGGTGCTGGACTTTTCATTTTTATTTATTTATTTTTTAATCGCGTAACATAAACATATTACCGTATGCAAACTGTACTGTATACAGTATGTATATGTATATTTAATGTCTTAACTGTGCCCGTTTAATTGAATTTAAAAAAAATATTTAACACGAACATTAAGCTGTTTACATGTTCCGCCTGAGAACAGTCACCCGTTGCTACCCAACGCAGAATGGTGATTGGCTGACACCATCTGACACCCCTCTGATTGGAGAAAAAAGACGTGCTGGTGTGCTATACCAGGAAGAGGATTTCTTTCAATTCTAAACGTGTATTTTAAAAGTTTAAGAAGTAAAAACCTTACAGCGTACACAGATTTCTAAACTGATCAGGATCGTTATCTTTGTCTCATGCATAATAATGTTCACCGCTCTGTCCAGCAAATTAATAATAAACTTTATTTTATATAGCTTTTTAAACGAATAAGTAATTAGATTGCTCATAAACCTAATCACTTGCTTTTTCTTTTTATTTATGCTCAGATTTCAACTATAGATCGTATTATTAATAACCATAATAACAACCAACCAACAAAAACAACCATATAAACATAATACCAACCAAAAACATAGATAACAACCACAATACAAAATCAAATAATCAAACCATTTTACACTCGCAAAGTCCTCCAATTATCATAATCCCGCCCCTTATGCAAAACCAAACCTTCCTCCCATCCCAGTTTATCCTGTTTATCATAAACAAAATCCACCTCAATTTTCAACATAAAGCATTACACAAAATCAATACCTCAACACTCCATACTCAACAACGATAATTCACAAACAGCCAGAACATGTAACTACACATTCCCAAACATACCTACTTTCCATAGCCCCGCCCCTTATGCAAAACCAACATCCCTCCCCTGTTCTCTCTCTCCCCTGGCGGTTGTAATTGTTTTTATTTTCAAATAAATTTTAGCAAAGTCATGTATTTTAAAAATCTTAAGATTTTTCTATTTATGTCTTTATTTAGTGGTTTCATTAGTGACAAAGGCTAAACTTTCTTGGAAAAATGTCTTTTATGTAAACCATGTTTGCTATTAATTCATTCAGGGCTAAAATATGTTCATTGTCTTCTAATGAAAGAAGGGTTCCTTTCGCCGTAGTCGGGAGCCTAGCCTTTAACTAGTAAGTACTGTATTTACTGGGTTTTTGAGGGGGGGTGTCTTTCGCTGGAAATCTCGCCTCCTACTTTGAAAATACCCGTGAAACCGGTTCAATTCGTCACAGCCAGCACTCCTGCAGAGAGTTGGGTTGTACTTGCAGTGTATACAGTACACGCGTTATGCTCTTCGTTAATGTCTGTGAAGTTTTATTTAATCTCTGAGCCATACTGATTCTTCTGGAAGCACACCAGTATTCCACTTTCTCCCTAAACATTTTTAGGATCAGAGTCTTACATGTGGTTATTTCGAAAACGTTTGTACGTGCTCCTTCTTACCATGTTACTGTTTACCGTTACTGACCATATTAAGTTTAAGTGCCTGTGGGCACTTTTCCTGTCCGTGGGGGGTGGACCGTCTTTCATTAGAAGGTTAGTCTGTTCTACTCTGAGAATGTAGGGGGGTGGGAAGTGCCCGCGGTCATTTAATTAGTATTAAAATCTTAGTTATCTTTCTAGTTCACAGGTTTGCATGCATAATTTAATTTTGAAAGCCACTGAGACATCAGGTACTACTGTTGTATTTATGAAAAAGAAACAAAACAAAAAACATACTAACAACTGTGCCATCCTACTCCTTAGTTAATACATTTTATTATTCATAAACAGTTAACATTGTTAGCAAAATATTTTGAATTATATTTAACCCTATTTTTTCTTTAGTTTTGTATTTAACTTATTATATGATAGTCAGACTTAATGTATATTAATGTATATTTGAACAATGAAAATATATTTTTACAAGATTTTACATTAAGCACTTAAAATTAATATGGTTAATAATAGTAAACTGTAACATGCTGTAATAAGATCGGTTAAACTTCGAAGAAAATCCTTTCAGAGAAAATGTTTCAGGTGTGAAGAACAAACCTGTTCCCACACACCCTGCCCCCACTACCATTAGAATATACACAAACATTTTAGCGTTTCATTCTGAGCAGAAGACCCTCACACCTGAAGAGTGCTGGCTGTGACGAATTAAACCGGTTTTACAGGTTTCAATCACAGATTGGGACTCAGTAAAGTAACACACAGCGCCACTGGATTTGATAATACTGTACCTAACCAAAATCCGCAATATGGAAACAGAACCTGTGTAATTGTTGATAGATGATGTACTCGTAACATTTTTTCAAGACGAACTACAACATTTAAAAAATGACTTGTATGTACTTGATATCTCTAATCAATCCACGGGTTCCAGCACAAAAAGAAACTAAAACGCATACCGTTTGGCGCTTCTTATTAGTTGTTCAAAAGTAATTTGACCGTATGAAATGCATAATATAAACCTAGACACATATACGTGAGCAGTACTTAAGCACTGTAGTATCGGTGTTAAGACATACCTCTCAAATACTGTAAATCAAGTTAAAAATATCTCAAGACCGATTCTGGTCGTAATGAAACCATGTTTCGTGTATGTTTTCTTTTTCATCTTGAAATAACTCATTTCTAAATACCTTTTTCACTGTTAACATCTTGTAGCAACTTTGCGACAAAATATACACTCTGACAGTTCATCCTGCTACCAACATTAAATAAAACAAATCTTAAGATTTCTATATTTATGTCTTTATTTAGTGGTTTCATTCGAAGCTTACAATGTTTAGGGAGAAATGGAATACTGGTGCGTATTTTTTTCTTTAAAGTACCGAGACCAGCCATATACTGTATGTTTATGTTAAGATTTCCCTTCAGTGGTAAAATTAGATATGAATATTCAATACTTAAACGGGCACAGTTAAGACATTAAATATACATATACATATTGTATACAGTACAGTTTGCATACGGTAATATGTTTATGTTACGCGATTAAAAAATAAATAAATAAAACTGGAAGGTCCAGCACCACCATTATGTTTATATGGTTGTTTTTGTTGGTTGGTTGTTATTATGGTTATTAATAATACGATCTATAGTTGAAATCTGAGCATAAATAAAAAGAAAAAGCAAGTGATTAGGTTTATGAGCAATCTAATTACTTATTCGTTTAAAAAGCTATATAAAATAAAGTTTATTATTAATTTGCTGGACAGAGCGGTGAACATTATTATGCATGAGACAAAGATAACGATCCTGATCAGTTTAGAAATCTGTGTACGCTGTAAGGTTTTTACTTCTTAAACTTTTAAAATACACGTTTAGAATTGAAAGAAATCCTCTTCCTGGTATAGCACACCAGCACGTCTTTTTTCTCCAATCAGAGGGGTGTCAGATGGTGTCAGCCAATCACCATTCTGCGTTGGGTAGCAACGGGTGACTGTTCTCAGGCGGAACATGTAAACAGCTTAATGTTCGTGTTAAATATTTTTTTTAAATTCAATTAAACGGGCACAGTTAAGACATTAAATATACATATACATACTGTATACAGTACAGTTTGCATACGGTAATATGTTTATGTTACGCGATTAAAAAATAAATAAATAAAAATGAAAAGTCCAGCACCAGCTGGATTCGAACACACAACCTGCCAGCTGGTAGTCACGCACCTAGACCAGTAGGCTACAAGACAGCTCGCATGATCAGGCAGGCGAAACAGCCTTACACAGCCCTGCCGCAGTACACGGCTATAATCATACCGTTATTAAATTCTTTAGATACGCGATTCCATATTATATTCCCTTTTAATCAAATTCTAAAAGTATGCTTGTTGACTCCGGTATCACGTTAGTTAAAGACTTCGAAGCTTACAATGTTTAGGGAGAAATGGAATACCGGTGCGTATTTTTTTCTTTAAAGTACCAAGACCAGCTATATACTGTATGTTTACGTTCCAAAATTAATATCGTTTATGGCCTTCACACGCGTTACAGTATGCTCCTATTCTTTTTATGCTCAGCTACTAAGATTTCCCTTCAGTGGTAAAATTCAATATCTACAACGGGCACAGTAAAGACGTTTACAGTACAGTAAGTCTTTCTACGACAGACCAACGGACCACGAGTGCCCCTGTCGGTCAACCAATCACGTACCGCGGTATCGCGTGTCATCTTACCTGCGGTATCTGTACTGCGGTGTCTTTACCGCGCACTTTGAATGGCTGCATCTGTATAAATTTTTTATTTTATGTGAAGAATCACCAACAAGTGGGACACAATTGTGAAGTGGAACGAAATCTATTGGATTTTTGAAACTTTTTTAACTAATAAAAAAATGAAAAGTGGGGCGTGCAAAATTATTCGGCCCCCTTGCGTTAATACTTTGTAGAGCCACCTTTTGCTGCGATTACAGCTGCAAGTCGCTTGGGGTATGTCTCTATCAGTTTTGCACATCGAGAGACTGAAATTCTTGCCCATTCTTCCTTGCAAAACAGCTCGAGCTCAGTGAGGTTGGATGGAGAGCGTTTGTGAACAGCAGTTTTCAGCTCTTTCCACAGATTCTCAATTGGATTCAGGTCTGGACTTTGACTTGGCCATTCAAACACCTGGATACGTTTATTTGTGAACCATTCCTTTGTAGATTTTGCTGTATGTTTGGGATCATTGTCTTGTTGGAAGATAAATCTCCGTCCCAGTTTCAGGTCTTTTGCAGACTCCAACAGGTTTTCATCCAGAATGGTCCTGTATTTGGCTGCATCCATCTTCCCCTCAATTTTAACCATCTTCCCTGTCCCTGCTGAAGAAAAGCAGGCCCAAACCATGATGCTGCCACCACCATGTTTGACAGTGGGGATGGTGTGTTGAGGGTGATGAGCTGTGTTGCTTTTACGCCAAACATATCGTTTTGCATTGTGGCCAAAAAGTTCGATTTTGGTTTCATCTGACCAGAGCACCTTCTTCCACATGTTTGGGGTGTCTCCCAGGTGGCTTGTGGCAAACTTTAGACAAGACTTTTTATGGATATCTTTGAGAAATGGCTTTCTTCTTGCCACTCTTCCATAAAGGCCAGATTTGTGCAGTGTAAGACTGATTGTTGTCCTATGGACAGACTCTCCCACCTCAGCTGTAGTTCTCTGCAGTTCATCCAGAGTGATCATGGGCCTCTTGGCTGCATCTCTGATCAGTCTTCTCCTTGTCTGAGCTGAAAGTTTAGAGGGACGGCCAGGTCTTGGTAGATTTGCAGTGGTCTGATACTCCTTCCATTTCAAGATGATCGCTTGCACAGTGCTCCTTGGGATGTTTGAAGCTTGGGAAATCTTTTTGTATCCAAATCCGGCTTTAAACTTCTCCACAACAGTATTACGGACCTGCCTGGTGTGTTCCTTGGTCTTCATGATACTCTCTGCGCTTTCAACAGAACCTTGAGACTATCACAGAGCAGGTGCATTTATACAGAGACTTGATTACACACAGGTGGATTCTATTTATCACCATCAGTCATTTAGGACAACATTGGATCATTCAGAGATCCTCGCTGAACTTCTGGAGTGAGTTTGCTGCACTGAAAGTAAAGGGGCCGAATAATTTTGCACGCCCCACTTTTCATTTTTTTATTAGTTAAAAAAGTTTCAAAAATCCAATAGATTTCGTTCCACTTCACAATTGTGTCCCACTTGTTGGTGATTCTTCACATAAAATAAAAAATTTATATCTTTATGTTTGAAGCCTGAAATGTGGCAAAAGGTTGAAAAGTTCAAGGGGGCCGAATACTTTCGCAAGGCACTGTAATTATAAGTTGGACGACGCGCCCCCATGGGTCTCACCTTCCGCTGTTCCACACATGCCAATCACAGGAAGTCAGATAGAAAGATATATTGAAACAGTAGCGTACACACCTATGAACAGCTGTGTGATGTACAGATGCAGCCATTCAAAATGCACGGTACAAACCTGTACCGCACGCAACTACCCACAAGGTAAGTGACTGGCTGGCCAAAATGACCGACAGGGGCACTCGTGGTGCATTGGTCGGTAGTGAAAAGATTTAATCATTTAATCTCTTTACTGTGCACATTTTAATCCGCTTAATATTGAATATTTATATGAAATTTTACCACTAAAGGGAAATTTTAGTAGCTGAGCATAAAAAGAAGAGGAGCATAATGCATCTGAAGGTCATAAACGATATTAATTTAGGAACATAAACATTACTGTATGTACGTAAACTGTACTGTATATGGCTGGTCTTGGTAGTTTAAAGAAAAAATACACACCAGTCTTCCATTTCTCCCTAAACATTTTAAGCATCAAAGTTTTATAAAATGGTCCCCAAATATGCGATTGGTGTATAGAATGAATTAAAAAAAATATTTAACATGAAAATTAAGCTGTTTACGTTCCTCTGCCTGAGAATATAGTCACTCGTTGCTATGCAACGCAGAAACACAGCCACTAACTAGAAAAGAGAGGACATTAGCTAGCCAATATGATAAAGGAATAAATTATTTTTTTGGTTTATTTCTTTTGCACATTTATTTGAACATTTCCATCGATTGTACAAGCACTTGGAAACTGTCCAATCCCTAGTTTGTCTGCATTTTCTTTTACGCTCCGGGCATTCTCCCGGTCTGGCGCTGGTCTGTGTCTTCTAGGATATAATGCCGGCAATTTTTGTTAAATTTGGGTTTCCAATAATGCCGCAGCAAACTCTTGTTTTTATGTCCACTATAACAGATAATCTCTCTTGCTTTTAACCGAGTGTTTCATAATTTCCTAAAATGAAAATGATTTTAACTATGCAACAGAATTCTGGGGTCTCCCTATACCAGAGATTACGGTACGGCTTCAGAATGGTGATTGGCTGACACCATCTGACACCCCTCTGATTGGGGAAAAAAGACCTGCTGATCTGTTTTACATACCAGGAAGACAACAGCATACAGTATGTTGTTTCTATTCGAAACGTGTATTTTAAAAGTTTAATTAAGAAGTAAAAACCTTACAGCGTACACAGATTTCTAAGCTGAGTAGGAGGAAGAAAAATCACCCGTGTTACGAACATGGTTATTAACTATCGAAACCTGTTTTATTTATTTTATTTTTATTTAGATTAAGAGTTCCCATCACCCCCATTTCCATTTAAATCGCAAACCCGTATTTAATAAAATATTTTTATTGATTCACAATCTGGCAATGCAACGTAAATCGTTATCTTTGTCTTCTGCATAATAATGTTCACCTCTCTGTCCAGCAAATTAATAATAAACTTTCTTTTCGTCTTCTCCGCTTTAAACGTACCCCATCGCGGAAGAATTTGACCTCGGAACGTTTACCCAGCGTAATATTGTATTTCATTGCACTTTGACAGATTGTCTTTAAATCAATTGTTGTCAGAATATCCCCACCTCCAAACAAGAACAAAATTGCAACGATTTTATTAACTGGCTGTTTCAGTAACTTAAAGTATATATTTAAAGTACTAATTTAACAATATATGTAAATGTTTTAAGATATTTTATGTTGTGAATGTCTGTAGATTGTATCTTATTTTTAGTTTTTGTTTTGTTTCACGTTAATTTTATAAGGGAGAGTGTCATAGAGACGACTCCTTTACCCCCCATCTTGATTAAAATACTTTTATTTTTTCACAATCTGGCAATGCCAGACAGAATTCACATTCGCTGCAGCCACATGGCCTTGCAGATCAGAAAATCAAGGAATAAAACAATTACCGCGCCCGGCTCCTCAATGGAATCGCTTTAACATGCTAATGCGTTGGTGTAACAGTCCGGGTGTGGCAAGCTTCTAATGTCTCCCGACTTCGGCGAAAGGAACCCGTCTTTCATTGGAAGACAATGAACATATTCAAACCGTACATGAGAATATAATGCTGGCGCACGGGCGCGGTGGGGTGCTGTACCAGCTGTCAAAATTTTTTTTTTTAAACAAAAAAGGCAATTGAGTGTCCATAATATTGCTATTTTGCTATTGCTACAGTAATTGCTATTGCTACTGAGTCTCTGTGTCTACAGTACATGGTGAACGAACCGGTTTCACAGGTATTTTTAACCCCCAGCCACTGTTGTTTCATCGGTTGTTATCCTGTAAAGCGCTTTGAGAGACCAGGTGTGGAACCAGGGAACTATTTACAAGGAAAACGGCCGATCTCCCCAGACTGTACGCCCGTTTCCCTGTTACCTGGATACCTCTTGGGGGATATCCTCTATATCCTCTTGGGGGATATTCTAACAACAAGTGATTATAAGACGATCTGTCAAAGTCCAATGAAATACAATATGCTGGACAGTATGCTTATCAAAGTGCTTTACGGGATAACAACAATAACAACAACAATTTTACAAGTCCTGTGAGGAAGAATATCATCAATATTAATAATAATAATAAACTTTATTTTATATAGCGCCTTTAAAGGTGGCTTTTAAAAAAGAATTAAATGCATTTGCATTTGCACGCAGAGCAGTGTTTACTTGAACATGGAGATGCCATACTGAATAATTCCTGCACACAACCATTGCAGTGGAATTTGCATCGTTTGGCAGGGCTATGATTCATACAAGTGGTGGTGGATTTGGAGACAAAATGTATTTACATTGGGTTGCTGTAAGTGGAGCACTAATAACCCCAAAGCTCTACTTATTATTTTACAAGAGAATGCACCTGACAAGCTGGACAGTGTAGCGGCAATGCTTGTTAATAACATAGAATTAAGTGTTGCTGTGCTTTCCCAAATGAGGCCCCATCTCTCTCTTCATCTCTGTGGTGCAGCCACAGAGAAGCTATTCATGCAGGCTGATTTAAAGATGTTTTCTTTTGATAAGGGACAGCTCCCAAATGAGGATGCACTTAGCTAAGCCTGGCTATCATGATCAATGGTCATCTATTGGCGCCTATCTGTCTAGGGAGTGCCAGATGGACATCTGGACTGCATTCCTAAGTGTCAGGAGTAAGTGACTCATATCTCACCTTGATCAACCAATCAGGGACTGGTAGGGCCGAGTAACCCATGTGGGTCTCTGATGCCCATGAAACTTTCAGCCAATGAACGAGCTGAAGTTCCTCCAGGTAAAAACAAGCAAAACAGAGAGCCTGTAGGAAAAATTCTAAAGAGAATTCCAGGGGTGCGAGACTATTCTAAACAATTCCAGGGCAGGACGGCCCAGGAGCAGAAAGGCTCCCAAGGGCAGGACATTCTCGCAGCGCGCCTCCTGAACATCCTGAGACTCAGCCCGGACAACCACGGAACGGCCAGTGTGTCCGAGTGCCAGAACTTTCCTCTGTTCTAAGAGTCTAGAGCGGAGGTTGCCAGAGAGTAACCAGAGGATCCACCCGAGGTTAGAATCAGCAGCAAGCCTCGTGAACAGGTCGGAACTGTGGACAGCTGAATCACTATTCAGAACTAGCGCTTCATCAGGAACAAACCGGTCCTCTTCCTGACCTGCTGGGACCCACAGTCTTCTTTTCTCCTGTGCACAAACTCTTGCTAGTTTCAGCCAAAACTAACTAGCCGGTCTTCAGAGAGCACCAGCAGCGCACTGTCGCAAGCCGCACAGCAGAGCCTGGCACGGAGCCAGAGACCGCAGATTGGACAGCAACAAGCCTGCAGCTGTTTCTTTGCTTGTGTCTGCAGGAGATCTGAATCCCCAGAGATTAAATGAGTATTCAACTTCACTGCATTACAGCTCGAGAATTCATTTGTTATCCCAACCAGTTGATATCAATTTAATTCCTAAGAGTTATGTACTTGTTTTGAGTATCTAGTGTAGAAGTTGTGACCAAGTTCATTTCCGAAATGGTCTAAATGAATGATATACTGAACGTATGTCCTCTTGATATGTGTAACTCTTCGTGACTGAATGAATATATATCTTTTGTATTCTGATAACACTCACGATAAGATCTGTTAGATTTACATGCATATTCTATGTAAATGCCCAAACCCCTACAGAACTGGTGCCTCGTGAGAGCACACTACAACAGTATGCTTCTCAAAGCGCTTTACAGGATAACAACAACAATAACAACAAGAATTTACAAGTTCTGGGAGGAAAAATATGATCAATATTAATAATATTATGATAAACTTTATTTTATATAGCGTCTTTAAAGGTGGCTCCTCAAAGCGCTTTACAGGATAACAACCGATGAAACAACAGTGGTTGGGGGTTGAAAATACCTGTGAAACTGGTTTGTTCACAAACAATGTACTGTAGACACAGAGACTCAGTAGCAATAGCAATTAACAATATCAAAATAGCAATATAATGGACACACAATTTTATTACAGTGCTGAATGTAATATTATTGATTACTACTAGTTTATGCTAACACCTAGCTTTCTTAACGCAAGAAGTACTACTGCACTGTACGTAAGTACTACTACTGTAAGCAAGAAAAAGGGGTTTTGAAGGGGGGGGGGGGTGTCTTTAGCTGGAAGACTCGCCGCCTTCTACTTTGAAAATACCTTTGAAACTGGTTTAATTCGTCACAACCAGCACTCCTACAGAGAGTGATGAAAACCGCGCAGCGCCAGGCGAATGCACATTAATATGTTGGGCTTTTGGGCTCAGGTGGATTTGCGCCCTACAGTTCAACCTGTGGTACCGCTGTGTACTGTACATACAGTACGAACATGTGTTATTATGTGTAGTGTCCATAATATGTTCTATTTTAGTTTTTCAAAGAAGTGTTTCTGTTAAAAGAAAACTCACAGCAATTGCTGGATTTGAACACCCAAACTCCTGTTTATACAGTACTGTAAATCAGTCACTTAAGCCGTGACGCCACCGAGGCAAGTCACTGAGACAACATCCACTGAAACAGCAATACAGATATTACAGTAATATGGTCGGAAGGTCAACCACATGTAAGACTTTGGTGCTTAAAATGCTTAGGGAGAAATTGAGTATTGGTGTGTATTTTTACTTTAAAATACCAATAACAGCAACATACAGTTTACATAATATGTTTATGTTCCTAAATTAATATCCTTTATGACCTTTATGTCCTTCGTTATGCTCCTCTTCGTTTTATGCTTAGCTACAAAAATTTCTCTTTAGTGGTAAGATTCCATGTAAATATTCAATACTAAACAGATTAAAATGTGCACAGTAAAAAGATTAAATGATTAAATCTTTTCACTAATGACCAATACACCACATTGTCTTCCGTGTCGCATTAACATTGGAATGTTTTTTTGTACAAGTGTTAAAAGAAGAGATACACAACCTGTCTCCTCTATAACTCTTCAGTTTACAGAGAAATTCCGCCAGAGCCTCACAACATTGTCCAATAATATTCTTCTTGTGTCTAATTTTTAGTTAAGCAGGATTTGAGCTACAGACCATAACAGACCAAAAAACAGAATCCACCTGTGATTCGGGTGTTAACAAAACGTGTTTACAAAGAAAGTGAAATACAGTAATACTACCAGCTATATAGATACATAGATTTAGATATTTAGATCCTAAAATTAATATAATTATTAATTTCTTTAGATACGTTATTACATATTATATTCTCGATTATAAAACAGATAATTCCGGTCCTGGAATCTGACTGGTTGACACCCTTCTGAAGTGGTACCATAATCTCTAGTATACTGACACCCCAGAAATTTGTCTTTTTACTGTGTGATAAATTTTAAAGATTACTTCTTAGCGTAGATAAGAAAACGTAGATAAAAAAGCTTGGATTCTCATGTATCTGATACAAGTATATTTTAATACAGTCTGTGCTCTTGAGGATCCTTTTTTAATACATTTTAATACAGTCTGTGCTCTTGAGGATCCTTGTCATATTTCGAGCTCTGGTTGAATGATAAGTGTCGCAGTTTTAATAAATTTCGTAGTTGGAAATTATGAAACGCTCTGTTAAAAGCAAGGGAGTTTTTATGTCCGTAGTAAAAGAAAATGCCTGACAAAGTAGGGATTGGACAGTTTCCAAGTGCTTGTACAAATGTGCTAAAGAAATGAACAAAAAAAGTCATTTATTCCTTTATCATATTGGCTAGCTAATGCCCTGTCCTCGTTAGTTAGATCAACGAAATGCTGTGGTGTTTGTCAATGAAAAAAATAAAGTCTTTTAGTTTAAAATGATGGTTAGAAAGAATGTGGACCAGCGTAATACTTTGAGTTTACAGCTTGTCCAAAGTCATTCATTAGTAATACTATTAGTAATATCTTCAGTAAAGGCTTTAATGCATACAATATTTCTGCATAATTAAAATATTTATGATAAAGGTAGGTCGTGTACTTTTGCCTAACTGGGCAATCTTGCTTTCATAAAACATACCAACTTTTTAATGACTGATGATTAACATGCTGTAATACACAGTTTAAATTTAAAAGCTCAAATGCTGTACATGAGCGGTTAAGCTTTATTGGCTCCTCCTGGCGGTTTTACAAGGTGATTCCGGATACTTTCCGGTATGACGTAATGACGCGTTACACTGCGTGATACTGTGTGATACTGCGTGATACTGCGTTTTGATGCAACAAGCTCACTGCGGTGTACCGCGAAGTACCCCACGCGTTTTGAATGGCTGCATCTGTATATTGTATAAATATACTGTATATACAGTATTAGACTGTATGGTTTCGAAGCCACTACAACAATACAATATGGGTGAAATATGTTTCTTGATCCAATTTTAAAGTTAAATTACTCATTGATTAAATTTATATTAAAACAAAATATAGATGTTCTTAATGCGGATGTAAACCAGTGAAAGAGCCGCATTGCATTCACACTAATAATAACTATAATAGTGGGCTATTTTTATATATTTGGCTATGTAAGAAACAAACCGAAAGTAATAATAATAATAATAATAATAATAATAATAATAATAATAATAATAATAATAATAATTGCTTACACTTATATAGTGCTTTTCTGGACACTCCACTCAAAGTGCTTTACAGGAAATGGGGACTCCCCTCTACCACCACCAATGTGCATGATGTGACGGCCGCCATAGTGCGCCAGAACGCTCACCATACATCAGCTATCAGTGGGGAGGAGAGCAGAGTAATGAAGCCAATTCATAGACGGGGATTATTAGGAGGCCATAATTGGTTAAGGCTAATGGGAATTTCAGCCCATGCACTGATCAGGCTTTGAACCGCCTGGGTGCAGTGCACTACTTTATAGTCCATGAGTGTTCCATTGTCCATTGCCACTATAAGGTTTCCAAAACAACCGCTTGTGATATTTTAGCTGCTTAGTTACATGGTTCCATACTACTTTTACTATCAAGTGGTATTAAATCAGTACAACTTTTTTTTACAAAAACAGCAAGTGTTTTTACTAGGTATTCTTAGAAAAGGATAAAACATTATTCAGTAAATTTTTATGAGTGCAGTATATAAACTGTATATAATGCCTAAACAAACACTTTAAAACCATAATGCATCTTAAGTCACCATGTTAAAGACTTGTTAAAGATGCATAATATATTTATGAAGAGGGTGGAATACTGTTTTCATATTTAGCTATCACTACCATCTACTGTATGTGCATTAGGTATGTATTACATTACAGTACCTTTGGGTTTTTTCTCTGTAGATGTACAGATGCAGCCATTCAAAATGCGCGGTACAAACCCGCGGTATGGTAATCTACCCACAAGCCACCGCGGGGCACCGTAGGGCACTGCGGTAAGTGATTGGCTGGCCAAAATGACCGACAGGGGCACTCGTGGTGCATTAGTTGGTAGTGAAAAGATTTAATCATTTAATGTCTTTAGTGTGAACATTTTAATCCGCTTAGTTTTGAATATTTATATGGAATTTTACCACTAAAGGGAAATTTTAGTAGCTGAGCATAAAAAGAAGAGGAGCATAACACATCTGAAGGTCATAAACGATATTAATTTAGGAACATAAACATTACTGTATGTACGTAAACTTTACTGTGTATGGCTGGTCTTGGTAGTTTAAAGAAAAAATACACACCAGTCTTCCATTTCTCCCTAAGCATTTTAAGCATCAAAGTTTTATGAAACGGTACCCAAATATGCGATTGCTGTATAGAATGAATTTTAATTAAAAAAAATTATTTAACACGAAAATTAAGCTGTTTACATCTTCCGCCTGAGAACAGTCACCTGTTGCTACCCAACGCAGAAACACAGCCACTAACTAGCAAAGAGAGGACATTAGCTAGCCAATATGATAAAGAAATAAATGATTATTTTGTTTATTTCTTTTGCACATTTATTTGAACATTTCCATCAATTGTACAAGCACTTGGAAACTGTCCAATCCCTTGTTCATCAGGCATTTTCTTTTACGCTCCGGGCATTCTCCCGGATTGGCGCCGGTCTGTGTCTTCTAGGATATAATGCCAGTGAACTCTTGTTTTTATGTCCACTATAACAGACAATCTCCTTTGCTTTTAACCGAGCGTCTAACCCCTCTGATTGGAGAAAAAAGACGTGCTGGTTTGCTATACATACTGTACCAGGAAGATGATTTCTTTCTATTCGAAACGTGTATTTTAAAAGTTTAAGAAGTAAAAATCATACAGCGTACACAGATTTCTAAACTGATCAGGATCGTTATCTTTGTCTTATCCATAATAATGTTCACCGCTCTGTCCAGCAAATTAATAATAAACTTTATTTTATATAGCATTTTAAACGAATAAGTAATTAGATTGCTCATAAACCTAATCACTTTTTCTACATAAACACAGCGTAATTGCTCTTGAAAATGCTTTTTCTTTTTATTTAGGCTCAGATTTCAACTATAGATCGTATTATTATAAATACCGGACTGTTACACCAACGCATTAGCATGTTAAAGAAATTTCATTGAGGAGCCTAGCTTTCTTAACTAGTAAGTACTGTACTTCCTTGGCTTTGGAGGGGGGAGGCGTCTTTCGCTGGAAATCTCGCCCCCTTCTACTTTGAAAATACCTGTGAAACTGGTTTAATTCGTCACAGCCAGCACTCCCGCAGAGAGGGGGGTTGTACTCGTTAATGTCTTAGCCGGAACACATCATTATATCTAATTTTGTATTTCTATAAAAAAATCGTTTGCCCAGCTTAACACTATTGTTGTTATTGTTTTTATCCTGTAAAGCGCTTTGAGGAGCACAGCTTTCTCACCACTTAGATTACTTTTTGATACCATCCTTACACAAAGCAGAAACTTCTTGTATTTTCCGATGACATAAAAGTGGAAAGATTACAGATTTTAATCGTCTTTTTCCTGAACCAGGGAAAATCTGATCATGTTTCTCTATAACAATAATAAAAAACTTTATTTTACATATCACCTTTAAAAGTGTCATCTCAAAGCAATACAGTAGATGTAAACCACAGATTACAAAGTAAATACCCAGACAAACGCAAACGCGTTTTTAATAAAATGCTTTTATTCATTCAGCAGAGAGAGAGCGTAAAACCTGGGCGTAACAGCTGTTCCTTTTTCTGATCACTAGCTCTCTGGATAAACGTCTCACCTGTCCTGTTCTTTGTTTTCCTAATTTGCTGATTATGCCTTCTGCGATCCACTCCTGCCCTCACACTTAAAGAACACTATTTTAAATTTCTTTGCGCAGACAATTGTGCAATTAACCCTTGTATGTGCTGTCCTTAAGGTGATATTACATAAAGGTGATATGTAAAATAATGTTTTTTATTATTGTTAAAGAGAAACATGATCTAGTTTGTCACTATTATACTTTTAATACAGTCTTTGCTGTGCTCTAGAGGATCCTTGTGATATTTCGAGCTCTGGTTGAATGATAAGTGTCGCAGTTTTAATAAATTTTGTAGTTGGAAATTTTGAAACCCTCTGTTAAAAGCAAGGGAGTTTTTATGTCCGTTGCAGTTTTTTTGAATCCCCTGTGGAACACATTCCATAAGAATCAGCGCTTTTATATATCGCCTTTAAAGGTGGCTTCTCAAAACGCTTTACAGGATAAAAACAACAATAACAGCAACAACAATAATATTGTATTTCATTGCACTTTGAAAACCACGTAATAACTTAACTATATGTGCAAACGTTTTATGATATGTCGCTGTTGTGAATGTCTGTGGAGTGATCTTATTTGCCTGTCTGTCCTGGCTCTCTCGCTCGCCCTCCCCCCCTCTCTCCCTCAATTCAATTCAATTCAAGGTGCTTTATTAGCATGACAGATGGGTGCAATCAGTGTTGGGTATTTACTTTGTTTTGAGATGCCACTTTTAAAGGTGATATATAAAATCAAGGCTTTAACTTGCTTTAACTCCGCAAGTCGTGTCCGTCCTATCCGAACTCGAAAGTATTACAATATGTATCTTTATAGCAGGTGGTGTACAGCTTTTTAGTATAGATTACACTTTTCTAAAATATATTTAAAAAATAAAAACAATTACAATCTAATCTTTCAACATTTGATCCCAAGATCCCAAGAAAAATAAATCTAAACAGGGAGAAAGCTATGCTGAAAATTTAAGATACTTAGAAGACAAAGATACAGTATCAATTTATGTTGCATTTGTCTGATTGTGAATCAAAAAACACATATATTTAAACCCGCGTTTGCGATTTAAATCAAAACGCGATTTAAATCAATATAAATGTTTATATTGTAATGCCTAGGTGACTATTCATTGTTATGAAAATGACTTAAATTCGATCATGTTGTGATATTTAGAAATATAAATTTGTTTGGTGCGAGTGAGGTTTTATTTAATCTCTGACTCAGGGAAACTTTCCTTTTTTCAAAGAAATGTTTGTTAAAGGAAATTCATGGCTCCAGCGGGATTCGATCACAGACTGTGTGACATGGGAGTCAGGAACCTAACCCACTGTGCCACCGGCAAGGTCACATGAAGGGTGCTGAAAAAGCACTACAGAAACATTATCAACAGACAATGTACAGCGTGTACTATTCTTGTGTTGCGGTACATGAATATAATTATATCGTTATTAATTTCTTTAGATACGCGATTCCATATTATATTCCCTTTTAATCAAATTCTAAAAGTATGCTTGTTGACTCCGGTATCACGTTAGTTAAAGACTTCGATGCTTAAAATGTTTAGGGAGAAATGGAATACTGGTGCATATGTTTTTTTTAAAGTACCGAGACCAGCCATATACTGTATGTTTAAGTTCCAAAATTAATATTGTTTATGGCCTTCACACGCGTTACAGTATGCTCCTATTCTTTTTATGCTCAGGTACTAAGATTACGGTAACTCGCGGTATTTACCAGTAACTTGCGGTAGACTGCGTAAAGCGCACCGCAAAATAATGCGGTATCGCCCGCGCATTTTGAATGGCTGCATCTGTAAACGTGAAAGAGACACATCACATTCACAAGCTCCAGTATAATAACAGTAAACAGTGGGAAAAGATGTTCCTTAGCACTGAGCCTGATTCAAAACCCGGCATTTTCTGATGATAGCCCAAATTCTCCACATGCCACGATCAGCTTTCACAGCTCCTCCTGGCGGTTTTACAAAGTAGCACACTCACATAACTGAAAATGTATAAAATGCTGCGGTCACCCCAATCTGCCGCAGTCTGGTGCGGTCTCGTGCAGTGGCTGGAATGCGAACTACTGCAGCATCCCTCGCGCATTCTGAATGGCTGGATCTGTATGTTTCCAAGCGGACCGCTGGTACAGTTTGTTAGGGAGATGGCTCAATTCCTGTTTATGGCATATCTTTTTCTTCTAACAAAGATTTAAAAAAAAATATATGGTAAATGTTATGTACACTATATTTACTTTTTTAGATTTATGTTTCACAATGTGTTCTATGTCAAATAATATTATCAAAAACATGAATGACGCTATGTGAATACTGTCAACAGTGGGATTGAAAACCACTTAACTGGTTTAATTTAACCTAGTCATTGTGCAAAATTGGAGTTCTTTGTTTCTGTATGTCTGTATGTTGGTCATTGCATTGCATTGATCATAGCCTTACTAACAAGCATTTTGGTCACTCACACCTGGAAAAAAAATACTGGCTGTTGGAAAACATAACATGTTGAAATTATTATTAACACAGGTTGAATTAAAAGAATAGGACTGATTTTGAAAGGAAGATTGCATACTATCATTGTTTGTTGATGCCCTTAAGTGTTATTGCAAAGTGTTGATGATTTTGTTGTTCACTCAATTCTAGATTCCAGGCACACTTGGTTAAACAAATATTTAATATTTATTAACAGTGACAGTGACACAAACTATACTATACACAACTTAACCATAAAGCACACAAGTTATTGTATTTACTGTACAAGTTTACAAACAAGGTGTTCCAGAGTCCTAACAGAATACAATACAACCTGCAGTTAAATGTCTCTCTCTGCAAACCCAGATACCACAAAATAAATGGGAGGAGCCTATCTTCCTATTCTAAAAATGCACCCCTGAAAGAAAGGCTGTCTTTTACAGAGGTAGCTTTAACTCAGGAAACCCATGTACACTAAAAACACAAAATAGCAAGATTTCTCTAGCGAGGTTCAAATACTTAGCTCCAATCGGGTTTTGTTTGAATGATCATGAAGTAGGGGCTCTCTCCTGGCGCAAGCTTTAAGTTCACTCTCCTCTTCTCCTTTCTCTCAGGTCTGACCTTCTTTCTCTTTTCTCCTCCTTTCTCTGTGATCTTGATCTGATCTTATATGGTGTCTTCCTGGACTGTTGATTGACACTGAATCATTAACCCAGAATTTAATTATCTAAGGTAAATGGAGGTAAACTTCATGATTGCTTTTGATCACAGGATCTCGGTCCCCTACATCTCAGCAAACACCCCCTTTGCTTTGAAGATGGACATACTTACACTGCCAGGTGTTACATACTTTATCTAAACTTTTTAACAATCCCTAGTTAAACATGGTTTTTGAAAACTCTAAAATTCCATGTATTTTAAGCAAATATGGAAAACTTTCAATAGCACTCTTTCAAAGTGATATTTATGTCTCCATGGCAAACATTTGTAGTGTGAGAATAATAAAATTTAAAGAATTGTGTATTTCCTACTAGGGTTAAATGTATGTTGATAGGGTACAACATATACAATACAACAAGTACAATCTTTTTGCATATTTTATGAAAGATACTGCATCCACTGGAAATAATATTGGATTTGTGATTACTATTTCCTAGAAACTAATGAGCACTAAAATACATGAGCAGACAAGCAAAACATAAGGTTTCTTTAGTTAACACTGAAAACTGGGTATTCCAGATGCCAGAAATCACTTAAAATACATTTTAATGGCAATAAAATTATATTTGACAGAATATTGAATGTGACAGTGTAGGAGAGTAGCAAGAAAGTAGTACTGTTAAACAACAACAAAAAACACTTTACTCACATCATTACATTATAGGGGTGAGATGGAAATGTTGATTGCATATATCATTACAGTTTTAACAAACTACATTTCTGCAAACAGAGATGATAATAAAATCATTAGAACAAACTCAAACTAGAAATTATGCATTCTTCTTGACTTGTTTCAAGAACCAAGAACTTGACATTATAATATTAGTCATTATTATCCACACGTAATCCACACAACCTGGTTAATTGGGTTTTCAAATATATTATGTTAAAGGTGTCTTTAAATGTGGTGTCTTAATGTCATAAAAACTTCTCTGTGTAATTTGCATTGTAATGTTCAAGTAAGACCCTTGCCAAATATATATTGATGGAAAAAAGAAACACAACATTTTCTGGAATGAGAATACTATAGTGATAGCTTATGTACTTTCACAAAAAGTTGTCAATTTGTTTTAAGCCCTCTGACCAGTAATACAGCTTGTGCAGTGAGGCATTGCAACTTGCCAATCACACGAAAGCTCGTTAGGCGCACTTTTACCCAACAAGGTCCAGGTGGAACAATACCTGATCAGTTCACCTTTAAAAAGGCCTTAATTCAAAGCTTAGGTCACTGCAAGAAAAAGGCCACATTTAGTCAGTTTCTGTGCATTCCATAATGCCTTGAATGTCACCAGAAGCAAGGGAGAGGGCCATTGGCATACTGCAGGCAAGCATGTCATGGGCCAGCATTGCCAGACACTATGGACTAAGCCGCTCCACTGTGACCTGACTACAGAGAAGGTTTCAGAAGACCGGCAGGACAGATCCCACACCAGAGCAGGACTGACACATCAGACTGGTCTATCTGAGAGATCGTTTCAGATCTGCCACCTGTACTGCTGCTGAAACTGCCAGCAGACACAATGCCCGCATCAGTGACAGGACAATGAGGCTCCATGCTGCTGGCCTTAGAGCATGGCAACCTGAGGCAAGAGGCCCTCTGCTCACACCTCCTAGATGTCACACCAACTGGCTTGGGCCAGACAGAGGCTGTGATGGACTCGTCAGTAGCGGCATCAGGTCCTCTTCACAGATGAGTCACTCCTCAGCCTGTTCCACGCAGATGGGAGGGCCAGAGTGTGGAGGAGGAGTTGTTGAGTTTATTTTTTCCATCAGTATATGTACTTAAAAAAGGAGATGGTACTGTAAATGAGTTGAAGAGTCTCAGATACTGTTTTTGCATCAAATCGATCAATGTATTTTTGACTGGGGTTAAAATCATGTCACATTGGTGGTTTCCAAGCGTGAGCATGCATCAGTTTCCATGAACAGAAAATACATTTACTGCTGGGGGAAATTATTTGGTTAACATGACAAATTCCCTCATTATTTCACCTGTTCTTAGGTGACACTCTTTCCTAAAGAGCAAAATTGAGTATCTGGAACATAAGAAAAAAATGACATTCCTTCTCTCTTTTAACATTATGATTTAAAATAAAATAAACACATAAACTGTAAAAAAGTCAAGCTCAGCTATTTTTAATTGCTCAACTATAAATAAATTAATCTAAGTATAAGTCACTGATAATGATGTACTGAACTTCCCTCATTAATAACATTTAAAAACATGTGACAGCACATAAAGGATTAAACAATCAGGCAAGAGGCATTACACATCAGAACTTCATTGTGTGTAATTAACATTTTTCTTCAGAGATAAACAATCAATCATCAATTACTGTTTATACATTTTTTAATGATATTTATTCGTACCTCACCATAGCTTTTATTTATCAATAATAATGCATAAGCTAAGTAAATGAAGCAAGAATTTCATTAAGTTTATGTGAAGTAAACTACTAATTAAAATTTAAAAAACTGTATACTTTATACAGTTTGCTATGGATCAGATAATATAAACGTGTGCAAGCAGCTTGCTGTACAATAGGTTCGGAAATATATGATATGTAACAAATGTGACATTGTGTCAATTGTGTATTTCCACTTTCCATAAATTGGGATATTGCTATGGAGAAAAACAGTAACTGGAATTGCCTTCAGATCATTAGTTGTTGTAAGGGTTTTGTGAATTTACTGGGACAATTTATTAATTGTTGCAGTAAACCACAAGGTGATTCTTTTATGGCTATTAGACAATCAATCTTCAGGAACAGTCAGCAATGCACACACGGATATAAATACACAGAATACATGTGTAGTGTGCTTTCTGAAGGCACCAGTTCTGTAGGGTTTGGGCATTTACTGGGACAATTATTAATTGTAGCAGTAAATCACAAAATTGATTCTTTTGATGGCTTTAGAATCCAACCATGCGACATAACTCAAACAACGCACACACACAGGTACTAATACACGAGGATACATTTATTAATACATAGAATATGCATGTAAAACTAACAGATCTTATCGAGAGGGTTATCAGAATACAAAAGGTATATATTCAGTCAGTTACAAAGTGTTTCACATATCAAGAGGACATACGTTCAGTATATCATTCATTAAGACCGTTTCGTAAATGCACTTGGTTATAACTTCTACATTAGATACTCAAAACAAGTACATAACTCTTAGGAATTAAATTGATATCAACTGGTTTGGATAACAATTGAATTCTCGAGCTGTAATGCAGTGAAGTTGAATACTCATCCAATCTCTGGGGATTCAGATCTCCTGCGGGCACAAAGAAACAGTTGCAGGCTTGTTGCTGTCCAATCCATGCTCTCTGGCTCCGTGCCAGGCTGTGGTGTGCGGCTTGCGACGGTGCGCTGCTGATGCTCACTGACCGGCTAGTTAGTGTTGGCTTTAACTAGCAAAGTTTGCGCACAGCAGAAAAGATGACTGTGGGTCCCAGCAAGTCAGGAAGAGGACCGGTTCGTTCCTGATGAAGAGCTAGTTCTGAATAGTGATTCAGCTGTCCACAGTTCCAACCTGTTCACGAGACTTGCTGCTGATGCTAACCTCGGGTGGATCCTCTGGTTACTCTCTGGCAACCTCCGCTCTAGACTCTTAGAACGAAGGAAAGTTCTGGCACTCGGACACACTGGCCATTCCGTGGTTGTCCGGGCTGAGTCTCAGGATGGTCAGGAGGTGCGCTGCGAGAATTTCCTGCCCTTGGGAGCCTTCTGCTCCTGGACCGTCCTGCCCTGGAATTCTCCTTTGAATTCCCTTTAGAAAAGTCCACAGAATTCTCTCAGAATCCTCTCAGGCTCTCTGTGTTGCCTGTTTTTACCTGGAGGAACTTCAGCTCGTTGATTGGCTGAAAGTTCCATGGGCATCAGAGTCCCACGTGGGTTACTCGGCCCTACCAGTCCCTGATTGGTTGATCAAGGTGAGATATGAGTCACTTACTCCTGACACTTAGGAATGCAGTCCAGATGTCCATCTGGCACTCCCTAGACAGATAGGCGCCAATAGATGACCATTGATCATGATAGCCAGGCTTAGCTAAGTGCATCCTCATTTGGGAGCCGTCCCTTATCAAAAGAAAACATCTTTAAATCAGCCTGCATGAATAGCTTCTCTGTGGCTTTCTTTCTTATTAATAAGCCTTGCCGCTACACATGTATTAATACATAATATTGTGCGTATAAAACATATAAAAGTCTGCCTGAATAAAGAGACGGCAGATCTTACTGTGAGGGTTATCAAAATACAAGGTATATAATAACGAAGACATGCAAAACACAAAGAGATACAAAACAAAGAATATACTCAGTATATCATTCGGCTATACTGTATTGTTAGTCAGTCTCATTAATACAACTTATACTTTAGATACTCAAAAGTAAATACATTACTCATATAAATTAAATTGATATCAACTTGAAGTAACAACGGAGATGTTGAGGTAAAAACTGAATTCTCGAGATGCAATGTAGAATATTGGGTTACTTATCCAGATATGGATTTGTATTTCTGGGGGCACGGATACAAAGACCAGCTGGCAGGCACTCACAGCAACATCCAATTGGTGCGATGCTGGCTCGGTGCCCAACTCAGTCCTGGTGTAGTTCCGACTTGCAGAAAGAAGAAATGGGAGAGATTTCTGCTGTCAGCGACGCACCAGACAGTGCCTCTCTCAGGGACCTACTTGTAGTCCGGCTGACTAGTAAACCATTTCTATGCACAGATGGTAACCGCGGGTCCGAGCAAGTCACTCTTTTGGGGGAAGAAACTTGGTTTGCTTCAGGCATAGCGGCTACTTCTGGACAAAAGTATCCAGTTGTCAAGAAGGATCTGACCGTAATGCTTCCATTGATCAGGTGGATGTGGCAGGCAGTGCTAGTGATTCAAAGTCTTGCTGCAGACAAAACCTTGGCAGTTACGTACGTACTGTACAGGCATCCTCTGGCTCGTGCTTGGAACAAAGTTGCAAGTCCCACACTCAGACAACAGTGCTAGCAGTCACGTTATTTAATCTGAAAGAGCGCACGAGTGGACGGAGGAGCAAAGTTCTGAGCTCTGCAGTGTCTTTTAAACCAGAACCAAGACGGGTGACGATTAGTTGAGAGTTTGTCGGGCATTTGAGACCCATCTGACCCATCCATGCCCTGCAGGTTCCTAATTGGTTGGTCACTTCTAGGGATGAGCTACAATGACCTCTGTCATTTAGGACTGCAATCCAGATGTTCCCTAGAATCTCACAGACAGATAAGCTGTCTTATCTTTGGGAGCTGCTCCTTATTGGAGAGAAAACACTTTAAATCAGAAACTACATGAGTGAACACAGAGATAAGAAAGAGAGATGGGGTCTCATTGAGGAAAGCACAGCAATACTTTTCTGTCTTATTAATAAGCATTGCCACTACATATCCCCCCTTTTTGAAGGTCACAAAGTCCTGAGGTGTTGTTGCCTTCAAACACAAAAACAGACTTAAGTGGTGTCCATTGTGAACATTACCATCCAGTGTTTGTAACCAAATTTTGTGTTTTATTTTAGGGCAGGGCAAACTTACACCTGAATGTCATCTCATTGATTGGAATGTCTGACTCCAATTATCCCCTTTAATAAATGTCATTATCCAGATAAATGACATACTTTTTTACGGTGAATGTTTAAACAATGTGTTCAATGGAGAACAGTGAAGAAAAAAATACAACTGTTTTGGTGTTATTTGTTTAGCCAGATTGTGTTTACCTATTACAATGACTTAGATGAAGATCAGAACATACTAATGCTTCCTGCATTAGTATGATTCCAAAGGATTCACAAACTTTTTTCTCACAACTGTACTTCTGCTTTAAAGTGTGACACTTTGAAGTGCCAGGTTTGCTGGGCTTATTTGGGTGCATTCTTCAGTGTATTGATTCTCTGTCCTGGTCATGGAGTATCCCTGTGTCTGCTGAGTTTTCTTCCTACAAGGCCTTTAATCACAAGTGCAAATTACTGCCAATAATAAATGTACTGACTTATTTAGGCTTTTTATGGCAGATACTATCAAACCAACCATTGTAGAATGAACCTACAAGCTGTGAACACAGAAACAATTGGTATGTTTGGATGGATGTGCTTTAATGTTAATTTCAGGTATTGAAATGAGAGTTCTACAGTTATCCATCATCACATTTTCTTTATACAAGAAATTGCACATTATCTTACAACTGTGGACGAATTAAAGAAAAAAAATGTGCTGATGCTTCTTCCATTCCATCCATTGTAATCTCTAACCTCTTTAGCAAATTAAAGGTCGCAGGGGAGCTGGAGCCTATCCCAGGTAACACAAGGCAGGATACACCCTGGATGGGGCACCAGTCCATCACAGGGTAAACACAGACACAAACACACATGTACACACTAACACTAGTGAAAATTTTTCCAGAACCAGTTAAACTACCAGGTTGTGTTTGGACTGTGGGAGGACACTGGAGCACCCGAAGACAGCTCACATGAGCACAGGAAGAACATACAAATTCTATGCAGATTATGCAGATAACACAGCAGGAATCGAAGTGCCACAAGGCAGCTATGCTAACCACTGTGCCACCCCCAATGCTTCTTACATGTCGTAAATGTAAAAACTGCACAATGTTTGAACATTGAAGGTAGATTTTTAATTGAATTCATAAAGCAGAATTAATTACTTACACTTATTCTGTACTTAGAGAGTAAAAGTCATAAACAGTATATGTATTATAACTGTGTTGTAAAATTAAATAAATGTTGTGAACTTGGATGTCATTGGCAGGAATGCCACAAGGAAGGGGAAGACTGAATACATCACAGAGATCTCATAATTTAATAATCCACATCTAAGTTATTAACTTGTAAACCTTTAGAGACAATCTTAACGTAGATACGTTTTTTCTTAATGTTATCAATTAGCAGCAATAAAGGACACTATGTAGGCTTCTATATCCCTATCCTAACACAGGATTTATGTTTAAACTATACCATGCATAATGCAAAGTTCTGAGATGTAAAGGAGAAAATACTGTAGCATTTGGACAAAATACCAACAAACACTTCTCTAAACCCAGAGAAGAGCATGCTTCATTCTTCCTTTATTAAAATGTTATATTTGTTCGCCCACCATGATAGCAGGTGTGGGCCAGGAGGTATTATGTACCCAAGAGCAAGGGTGTCCAGGGGGAGTGGCTGGTGAGCTCCAGAATAGGCTCTGCTTCGCAGGCAAGAACACAAGACAGAGAATCAGGGCAGGGCTGGTTGGTCCACACCTGGTGGTGTGGTCAACTGGGAGCGAGTCAGGAACTAGGCTAAGTGAATTTACTACAGGAATGCCGTGGACCATGCTCAGATGGGGCTCCCAAGTAATGTCTAAGTGTGTCGTGAAATTAGGGAGTGACAGGGATAATCTGGGCAGGCAGGGAATCAGGAACAAGACAGGGATGACTCTGCTTGGAACGTTGACTGGTAGTTCATGCATGAAACCCAGGGCAGGGATGAAGGTGTTGTAATGCTGGATGCTGAGGATAAATTGAGAAGGGTTCAAATAACGCTGAGTACCTGCTGCTGTGTGACTTCTCATTACAGGCAAGTCACTTTAAATAACTTTTCTCCTTGGCAATCAGTGCAGGACAAGCAGGAGGGTGGAGGCATCCCCTGTGACTTCAACTATAACACATCCCGCCACTTCACAGCGGGGCAGATGTAACAGAAACAGAATATAATATCCCAGTTGTGTGGAATAGGCCTAGTACATATTGTATTGTTACAGCTTTGGGTGACTTGAGAAGTGTCTCTTAGATTTTAGATCAAGTTTGTGACACTGGGAAGAGTAAACACTTCTTACTTCAAGGTAGAGAGGATGTTTGCTGAGGTCTCTGGGGGTACCTTGAGCAGAAACAATAGCAAAGTTTATCTTAGTATGCCTAGGCAAGTTGTGGATTAATGATTGCAAAGGGACAGGGCAGAAACACACAGTATAAGTTCACATTAAGAAGCAGAAAGAATAGAAGAGAAGGAGAGAAAACAGGAGGAAGAAATAAGAATAGCAGGGAGAAGAGAGAGGAGTCCAGTGGAGTGGGGACTTGAAGCTTGCGCTAGGCGAGAGCTCCTACTTCATGATCATACAAACAAAACCTGACTGGAGCTAAGTATTCGAACCCTATTAGAGAGATCAGGCTTTTCTGTGTTTTTAGGGAACTTGGGTTTCCCGGGTAAAAGATACCTCAGTTAGAAACATCTTTCCTGATTAAGGTGCATTATTATGGATAGGGATATAGACTCCCATTTATTTTGAGGCATCCAGGGTGCAGAGAGAGAGATCTAACTGCAGGTTGCTTTGTGTTCAGTTAGTAGGCAGCTCATCTCTTGTGTGGCTTCAGTAGGGATATTAAGAGCTTAGTGCTTAGTAGCAGTCTGGGGTTTTCTGGGTGACCAGAATGTTAGGCCTCTGAAAAGCCTTGTCTGTAAATTTTGTATATAAAGTAACATGTTTTGTTCTGTTGTGTCATTGTTTTAAAATATCTGTCCAGTCCCTTTCTAACAATATAATGTAACTTGCTGTGTTGTATGTTTTGTGTCTTGTGTAGTTTATTGTAATAAATATTTGTTTAAGCAAAGTTTGCCCGGATTATTGCTCTTCTCAACAAAGCTGTGCCAGAGAATAAAGAATTCACATGCCTCTAGTTATACCAGCCGCTCTGGTATAGAAATCACTTACAAGTCAGGGGTTATGAATTATTATTTCACTGATTGACTAAACTGCTCTGTCAATTCCTGATTTTGACCAGTTTCGTAAACTCCCATTTGTAACAGAATGTTCGAACAGTACCTAACTTAAATGTTCTTTTTATGTTTGATTTTCTTTAAAATCCACATGCAAAGTGATGCATAATACAGTTAGCTTTGATATTTAATGCTACCATTTTTTTAACAGTATTATCATACACGCTGTATATGTATATCAAGAGATACTGTACAGATGCAGCCATTCAAAATGGGTGGGGTATTTCGCAGTATACACCAGTGGGCGTGTCGCATCAAAACACAGTTTCATGCAGTATCACCTGGTGTATCGCGTCATTTGACGTCATACCAGAAAGTATCCGGAATCACCTTGTAAAACCACCAGGAGGAGCCAATAAAGCTTAACCTCTCATGTACAGCATTTGAGCTTTTAAATTTAAACTGTGTATTACAGCATGTTAATCATCAGTCATTAAAAAGTTGGTATATTTTATGAAAGCAAGATTGCTCAGTTGGGCAAAAGTACACAACCTACCTTTATCATAAATATTTTATGCATTAAAGCCTTTACCGAAGATATTACTCATATTATAAATAATGAATGACCTTGGACAAGCTGTAAAATCAAAGTATTACGCTGGTCCACATTATTTGTAACCGTCATTTTAAATGAAAATACTTTATTTTTTCATCGACAAAAAGTAACAACACAGCATTTCGTTGATCTAACTAACAAGGGTGGGTTTATTTCTTTATGACATTTATTTGAACATTTCCATCGACTGTACAAGCACTGAAAAACTGTCCAATCCCTAGTTCGTCTGGCATTTTCTTTTAGTATAACAGACATAAAAACTCCCTTGCTTTTAACAGAGTGTTTCATAATTTCTAACAATGAAAATTATTTAAACTGCAACACTTATCATTCAACCAGAGCTCAAAATATCACAAGGATCCCCAAGAGCACAACAAAGACTGTTTTAAAAGATACTTGTACCAGATACATGAGAATCCAAGCTTTTTATCTACGTCTTTAAAATTTATCACACAGTAACAAGTCAAATTTCAGGGGCGTCCGTATAACAGAGATTATGGTACCGCTTCAGAAGGGTGTCAGCCAGTCAGATTCCAGGACCGGAATTATCTGTTTTATAATCGAGAATATGTAGGCAAGTATCTAAATAAATTAATCATGATATTAATTTAAGGATCTAAATTTCTAAATCTATGTATCTATATAGCTGGTAGTATTACTGTATTTCACTTTCTTTGTAAACACGTTTTGTTAACACCCGAATCGCAGGTGGATTCTTTTTTTGGTCTGTTATGGTCTGTAGCTCAAATCCTGCTTAACTAAAAATTAGACACGAGAAGAGTATTATTGGACAATGTTATGAGGCTCTGGTGGAATTTCTCTGTAAACTGAAGAGTTATAGAGGAGACAGGTTATGTATCGCATCTTTTGACACTTGTAAAAAAACATTAAAATGTTAATGCGACACGGAAGATAATGTGGTGTATTAGTCGTTAGATATTTAATCATTTAATCTTTTTACTGTGGACATTTTAATCCGCTTAGTATTGAATATTTATATGGAACTTTAACACTAAAGGGAAATTTTAGTAGCTAAGCATAAAACGCAGAGGAGCATTACGAAGGTCATAAAGGTCATAAACGATATTAATTTAGGAACATAAACATATTATGTAAACTGTATGTTGCTGTTATTGGTATTTTAAAGAAAAAATACACACCAATACTCAATTTCTCCTAAGGTATATTGGCATTTTTTATATTTCAAAATATGTATGTACAGTACACAGCAGTACCGCAGGTTGAACTGTAGGGCGGAAATCGCCTGACGCTGCGTGGTTTTCATCACTCTCTGCGGGAGTGCTGGCTGTGACTAATTAAACCGGTTTCACAGGTATTTTCAACCCCCAGCCACTGTTGTTTCATCGGTTGTTATCCTGTAAAGCGCTTTGAGGAGCCACCTTTAAATGCGTTATATAAAATAAAGTTCATTATTATTATTATTAATATTGATCATATTTTTCCTCCAAGAACTTGTAAATTGTTATTGTTATTGTTGTTGTTATCCCGTAAAGCGCTTTGAGAAGCATACTGTCCAGCTTGTCAGGTACATTCTCTTGTAAAATAATAAGTAGAGCTTTGGGCTTATTAGTGCTCCACTTACAGCAACCCAATGTAAATACATTTTGTCTCCAAATCCACCACCACTTATATGAATCATAGCCCTGCCAAATTATGCAAATTCCGCTGCAATGGTTGTGTGCAGGAATTTTTCAGTATGGCATCTCCATGTTCAAGTAAACACTGCTCTGTGTGCAAATGCAAATGCATTTAAAAATAGTTTTTTTAAAAAAAAGCCACCTTTAAAGGCGCTATATAAAATAAAGTTTATTATTATTATTAATATTGATGATAATCTTCCTCCCAGGACTTGTAAAATTGTTGTTGATATTGTTGTTATCCTGTAAAGCGCTTTGAGGAGCATACTGTCCATCATATTGTATTTCATTGCACTTTGACAGATCGTCTTATAATCACTTGTTGTTAGAATATCCCCCAAGAGGATATTCCCCCCAAGAGGTATCCAGGTGAAATGGGCATACAGTCTGGGGAGATCGCCCGTTTTCCATGTAAATAGTTCCCTGGTTCCGCACACCTTGGTGTCTCTCTCTCTCTCTGTCTCTCGGGCCCGCGCTCTTGGCGGGCTTCTCTTGTGTCTCTCTCTCGTCTGGGCATGGGGGTGCTGCTGGCGGGTGGTGACGTAGAAAATATAAAGCGCAGTTTTTAACTCCACAGGTTTGAGTCTCTGTGTTCGTCCTCAACGAACCCAAATTCATTACATTGGTGTGAGAAGCGGGAGGATGAACAGTGAACGGCCGATGATGTCGGACTCAGAGAAGCGCCGGTTCCCCCAGCAGCCGAGTGACCCCCTAAAGCGCCTTTTGGGGGCGAGCAGCAGCCGCCAGGGGCCGGGACAACCCCTCAGCACCGCCAGTGGCCACAGCCCTGAAGAAAGATGTGAAGACGGGGGTTTGAATTTAATCTTTTCTGTAGGGGGTTTAGACTTCCAAGTCACAAGCAGGGGTTTATGGCAGGAAAGGGGGTTAACTGATAAGGATTGCAGATGCCAGCTAGGAACCCCCCTGGGTGTAATGTTAAACTGACCATTTGCCCAGAACATCGTAAACTGGCCAAATACCATGAACCCCCCTCTTTACCATCATACCGAGTGACGTCAGAAACGGAGAAGAAAACACTATATAACCCAAAAGTTTGTAACAGTACGTTGAACAATACTTCGGTTTTGTTGTTTCTTGCGGGAAACAAGACTTTGGCTTTATTGTTCCTTGCATGCAATAAACTCATCTGTTTCACTTCATCTCGGGATCAAGAACCTTATTTCTTCTGTTACAACAAATTTGGCGTAGTTGGCGGATGCTCCAGAAGGCGCAGAACTTCCCATCGGCAGGAGAGACGGTCAGCGCGCACATAACTAAGAGGTAAGGACTCCTCTTTTATTTAAAAGTCCCGACACTCTCTGACCGATTGGGAAATCTCTGCTCCCTGCGAGAATCGCCCGAGATGACGGAGTAAACGTGAGTTTCTGAATTCCTCTGGCCCGGGGAAGGCACCGGTGTATGTAATGGGTTGTGTGCTGTAAGCCCAGAATTTGGTCTGGCAGGGGTTCCGCGGTATTGTGTACAGGCGTTCGAAGCTGGTGTATGCCTTAATTGCGCGTGGAGTTTTGAACGGGTTTTGGACCCTTACCGTGAAGTCAGGACTGGTGTGGGTCTTAATTGCACCCGGAGTTCTGAAGCTCAGAACTGGTTTGGGTCTTAATTGCACCCGGAGTTCTGAGGCTCTGAATCGGTGTGGGCCTTAATTGCGCCCGGGGTTCTAGAGCAAGTGGTGCATTAAATGCACGTAGTTCAGGACTGGTGTGGGTCTTAGTTGCACCCGGAGTTCTGAAGGTCAGAACTGGTGTGGGTCTTAATTGCACCCGGAGTTCTGTGGCTCGGGATCGGTGTGGGCCTTAATTGCGCCCGGGGTTCTGGAGCTGAGTGGTGCATTAAATGCACGTATAATCCAGGATTGGTGTGGGCTTTAATTACGCCCGGGGTCCTGAGATTAGCTACGCCTTGATCGTGCACAGATTGGCGTGGCGTGGTTTTTTTTTGTTTTAAAGGAAGCAGGAGTGGAGGAGATATATGTATGTATGTTTTTGGTGTTTTCCTTGTTTGTGAAATACATATACACACGCACGACACTAACATAAACACACCTCATAATAAAAGAGCAAAGCATTAAGTAGCAGGATTTAAAGGACGTTGAGACCCGAGAATCGCCCTGATTGAGCTCAGTGCGTAAGTCCACCCCGGGGCAAAAGCAGCGATGCTGGCGTTCTGGGGATGGTGAATTACTGATCAAGAAAGGGGGTTTTCGAGGTCTCGTTTCTTACCTGTGAACAGTGCGGTGTAAGTCCTCTCTAAAGTCTCTGAGAGGTATTTAGATCCGGAGGTAACAGACGCCCTTGGCTGAATGAGTGCAGTAATGCACAGGTTTTTCCAAGTGAAAACATCCCCCTACTGAATGAGCTGTTACCTCACACACGACAAAAGTAAATCTTAAAGAGACTGAACATGTGCGCTAACTGATGGTTTGAGAAAGTGGTGGAAGGGTCCGTTTAAATATCGGAAAAGTGTAAGTTGACGGAAAAGAAGGAGAAAAATATGGAAAAAGCTGAGTTTGTCAGAGGGAATTTGGGGCGAAGACGCCTGTAAAGAAAGCATATATGAGTATTGATTGGCAAAAGCACAAGCATGTAGCTCCCACCCTGGTGCACGGCCGGCACCAGTAGTGGCAGATACATGACGAAAAAAAATAAATTGGGATGTGACTTAAAAGTGTGTTTACGGGGAAAATAAAAACCCGGAAGAAAATATACTTTACTCGCTACGAAAGAGTATAGGAAAAAAAAGCTAAAAGAGGCAGTACAGGAGAATGAGAAACGAATTAGGAATTAACTCCTGGTCACGCTGCACTGGGTAATGTGCTGCAGCCAGCGACTAAGTTATGTCCTGCTCTCCCACAGGGGAACAAACAGGCAGGAAACGAAAATAATTGGGATCAATTCCCTCAGTGGCCATATGGAGAAGGGGGGTCTGATTGGGATAACACTTGGTATGAGTGTGATAAAAACGGATCAGGGTCTCCCCTGTTAGAGGGAGGGCGCCCGCAGATCTGTACTCTCACTCGAAGTGGGAAAGGACTTGATGTAGCAGGGGCTGGTGCCGTTGATGACAGCGCCACTCTAACACTGTCTCGCACCCCGTCGAGGGGGTCTGCAATCGCACCTACCTTCCCTGATTTCCCCCATACGATCAAATCCAAAACCGTAAGATATTGACCGGTGGGCTAAAGTACCGCACCCGAAATTAGAAATGCAGCGAACCTGGAGTGCGCTTCAGGAATTAAAATGATTCATGTAGGAGTAAAACAAGAATACAGCACATTGTATTACGAAGAGAAAAATATATTCTCGATGTATATGTGTGTTTTATGAATTTGTGTGCCGGCATGTATGTGTGCAACTGTGAGTTTTGGTCTACTAAATGACGGTGTGAGTGTGTTTAGCCAGCGGGACTGGCTAGAGACGTAACTACAGAGACTTGACGAAAATCAACTTAAGGAGATTGGAAAATATAAGAGCGTCTGAAACGTATAAGTACAGTACAGGTGGACGTAAAAGTAGTTAAACAGTTTTTGTATTATTATAAATTGTAATTTATACAATTAGTTGCAATAGTGGAAACAATTTGGTTTTATTCGAATGTCTCGAAACCAGACATGCTGAAACGCTGTAGGTTTAGAATCGAGACTGGGGAGAATAACGTCTTGTGAGAAAATCTGTTTACCTAACGATTAGATCCTGTAAATCCCTTGTAGCCTCCCTAAGTCTGTCCCAGTCCAGTGGTTAAAAATGTACTGTTAATGGAGTGGTGGTTTCTCTGTTAGGGGATACTGGAGCACTACTGTCATGCTTGTTTCACTCCTCTGTTCAACAGTGTACTATATAGCAATGTATAGGGGAAGATGGCAGGAGGGCACAGGAGTATTGGGACAGCAAGTTTTACTTGCCGAGTACCAGATTTTAATGGGTGGTTTGATCCCAGATCTATTGGGTTGAAATATTATGCATTACAAAGAATGACTATGCAGAACAGGGTATCACGTGGCTTCAACTGGCTGTGATCACTCAGTATGTTGATGGTATTCTGAGTGCTTCCCCTGACGAGGAAACCCACAAGTCTGAGTTGCTTCAGCTTTAGAGTGTCTAATAGAAGCAGTTATGATAAGGCCCTTTTGTGTCTAGCATTGTGGAATTTTAACAGGGCCTGGGTAATATGTTTTTTGCAGGGTGAGCACAACTCTTAACAGATCTGCTTAAGGGGGGAGTGCAGTACAAGGACAAGATTGCCTTGGTTCCTGCAGCAAAAGCCGCCTTTAATAATTTGAAACAAGTTCTCTTACAGGTGCTGAGACTGGGGTTTCCTCAGAGGGATCAACCATTCCTTTGTTTTATTGCAAGTAGCTGACAGAGGCCACCCAAGGAGCCCGCGAGCAGGTCCTGGAGGCGTGGGGACCACCACCTGAAGGAGGGCACGACCTCATCCCAGGAGAGTGGGTGTGGATCAGGAAATTTCCTTCACAGGTTCTCCAGCCCAGGTGGGACGGACCCTACCAGATCCTGTTGACAACCGAGTCTGCGGTTCGAGTGGAAGGAAAAGATCGCTGGATCCACGCGCCACACTGCCGACGAGCCTCATCCCCATTTACAGACCCAGAATGAAATCATTTCTGTCAATAATGATAATTGTTGCTGTAGAACTATGTTCCGCAGGGATTAATGATCATCTCTCCCACAAAGGAGAACATGGAATTAATTCCTTTTTAGGCCTCTCCTATCTGACAGCTAAGAAAACCAACCAAAGTGCCTGCTGGGTGTGTGCCGCATTACCCAAATATGTACAGGGAGGACTTCCTATGGGAGCCATTACTTGGCGTCGCGAGGAAGTCATAGGCATGATCATTTGGAGGGATAATTTAGGAGATTTTAATATGACAAACTATGGGGGGTTGCCATAACACGGCTTTAACCTGCACAACATTACAATATCTACAGGAGCGAGGCTTAGAGCCCACGAGTTTCACAGGCTCTTACGCTCCTAAATATAACAGAAGCCATACACCACCATACCTGACTCTCAATAAGGAACGTGAGGGAAACATATGTTTTCAGCACACTAATTGGTCTGCACTTGGTTGGATGGAGTCGTTGCAACCTTACCAGCGCTGCAAATATATCCACCTCTACCTCCCAAATTCCAGGATGGGATCGGCACACCCCACAATTCGGTATAAGTTTCTTATTTTCAGAGGCATGGGGAGCGCCAAATGGAACATATTTCATTTGTGGAAAACGAGCCTACCCATGGTTGCCAGCCCAGTGGTCTGGCTCATGTTATTTAGGATATGTGGTTCCTCATATCCGTGTTCAAACCCACACCCCCTTCGGACCTAACCACAGACCACAAAGAAAATTGGCTGATTGGGAATATTATTTAGGTATAATATTTCCACAAGCCGGCATGAACTTTCTGAGTCGAGAGTTAATTCAAATGGCCTCGACTTTAGAAGAATTAGCAAAGTCTACCTCATCTAGTCTGAAGGCTGTTAATGATGAGATGGTAGCCCTCAGAACAGTGGCCATGCAGTACCGACTAGCTTTAGATTATGTACTGGCGGCCCAAGGAGGAACTTGTGCAGTAATTGGCACTGAATGCTGCACATATATCCCTGATAATTCTGAGCACATCTCAGATCTGGCCCAACACATTTACAATGAGGGACAGAAATATCAGGACTATTATACTGAAAATTGGGGAATTGGGTTTTGGGTAAAGTCTGTGTTTGGGGCCTGGGGTGGAACCTTTTTATAGTGTTTATCTGTAGGAGTAGTATTGTTTATATGTATAATTGTAATCATCACGTGCACAAAAACATGTATCACATCTTGCCATAACCGTGGAACGTACAATGTCATGGCAATACATACCTGTTCGCCAAGAAAGGAAAGATCTGCCCTGACATTGTATGTATAAAAATAGGCTACACTGACGTATGCCATATTTTATAAGGGGGGAATGAAGAAAGATGTGAAGACGGGGGTTTGAATTTAATCTTTTCTGTAGGGGGTTTAGACTTCCAAGTCACAAGCAGGGGTTTATGGCAGGAAAGGGGGTTAACTGATAAGGATTGCAGATGCCAGCTAGGAACCCCCCTGGGTGTAATGTTAAACTGACCATTTGCCCAGAACATCGTAAACTGGCCAAATACCATGAACCCCCCTCTTTACCATCATACCGAGTGACGTCAGAAACGGAGAAGAAAACACTATATAACCCAAAAGTTTGTAACAGTACGTTGAACAATACTTCGGTTTTGTTGTTTCTTGCGGGAAACAAGACTTCGGCTTTATTGTTCCTTGCATGCAATAAACTCATCTGTTTCACTTCATCTCGGGATCAAGAACCTTATTTCTTCTGTTACAACAGCCCTTATTGGGGCTACCCCACGGTGACCTACTCAGCGGAAGGGGGGCCCTTTCCCGGGTCGCCTCAGGCCATGCGGCAGGAAGGAGACGCCAGACCAGAGGGGTCCAGCCCACCACCCCTGCTCCAGCCTGCACTAATGAGACCGAGCCGTTATAATGGGGGAATCCCACGGCAAATGTTCCCAGTTCCAGATGGCGGCCTGGGCAAACAGCTGGTCTCAGGTGGAGATGGTGGGCCACCTTGCCGCCCTCCTGGAGGGGAAGGCCTGCCAGGTGTTGCTGGATGTACCCGGGGACCAGCAGTACAACAACGCAGCGTTAGCATCGGCCCTTCGGAGGCTTTTTGGCAGGAGAGGGGAGGCGCCAGGACTGCAGCGGGCAAGGTTGGCCCAACGCTGCTGCCTAGCGGGAGAGCCACTGGGTCCAGTTGCCACAGACGTGGCTGATGCCCACCGGGAGATAGCGCTCCAGGCGTTTCTCTGGGCCCTGGTGCCGACTGAGATGCAGCGCCACATGATGCTGGCCGCGCCGGTCCTCTCTAGCAGGCCCTGGCTCTGGCTGAGCAGGCTGATGCCATATTCGAGGAGACCAGTGGGCATCAACGGAGGGGTGCACGGGGAATCAGATGAGATGGAGGAGACAGCCAGCGCAGCGATGCTGGGGGAGTGCCGACGGCGGGTCATCTGCCACCGCTGTGGGGAGAGGGGGGACATCGCACGGGAGTGCCAGGCACTATCCCCAGGGACTCCAGAGGCCATTGGGAAACGGGAGCGGGGCGGCCTAAAGGGGGGAAGGCTGCCCTTGAGCGACGCTACCCCCGCTCCGGAAAGCCAGAAAGAGTGCTTCACCCTGCCTGCTGTGGGAACGGTTGGCCAGAGCCAGGGCTTATTTCTTCCCTGCCTCATCGAGGGCAGACCCTGCCAGGCCCTCGTTGACACCGGTTCGACCATCATCCTGCTGCGGCCTGGTGTCCTGCCGGGCACCGAGGCAGCCGGACCCCCAGGGCGCTCACCATGCACTTTGGGGCTGCGAGGGTGAAACACCCCTTCTACCTTGCCCCAGTCCGCGAGGACTGTATCCTGGGGTTGGAATGGTTGCAGCAAGTGGGTGGTTGGTGTGAGGGACACGATGCTGCACCGTGGGTGCCCTCCAGCGGCGAGGTCACTAGCTGCAACCAGTCCAACACCAGGATACATTCCTCGTGGACTGGGGCAAGGTAGAAGGGGTGTTTCACTCTCGCAGCCCCAAGTAATAAAGCAATAAAGTTAATTATTAATTTGCTGGAAAGAGTGGTGAACATTATTATGCAGAAGACAAAGATAACGATTTACATTAAAAGACATTTAATCAAACACGGGTTTGTGATTTAAATGGGAATGGGGGTGACGGAAACTCTTAATCTAAATTAAAATAAAATAAATAAAACAGGTTTCGATAGTTAATAACCACTTTTTATGCAGGAAACACGGGTGATTTTTCTTCCTCCTGATCAGTTTAGAAATCTGTGTACGCTGTAAGGTTTTAACTTCTTAATTAAACTTTTAAAATACAAGTTTCGAATAGAAAGAAATCCTCTTCCTGGTATGTAGAGCAGATAAGCACGTCTTTTTTTCCCAATCAGAGGGGTGTCAGATGGTGTTAGCCAATCACCATTCTGAAGCCCTACCGTAATCTCTGGTATAGGGAGACCCCAGAATTCTGTCCCATAGTTTAGATAGATAGATGATACTTTTATTGATCCCGTGAGGGAAATAAAGTAAATCATTTTCATTTTAGGAAATTATTAAACGCTCGGTTAAAAGCAAAGGAGATTGTCTGTTATAGTGGACATAAAAACAAGAGTTAGCTGCGGCGTTATTGGAAACCCAAATTTAACAAAAAATCGCTGGCATTATATCCTAGAAGACACAGACCGGCGCCAGACCGGGAGAATGCCCGCAGCGTAAAAGAAAATGCCTGATGAACTAGGGATTGGACACTTTCCAAGTGCTTGTCCAATCGATGGAAATGTTCAAATAAATGTGCAAAAGAAATAAACAAAATAATCATTTATTTCTTTATCATATTGGCTAGCTAATGTCCTCTCTTTGCTAGTTAGTGGCTGTGTTTCTGCTTTGGGTAGCAACGGGTGACTATGTTCTCAGGCGGAAGATGTAAACAGCTTCATTTTCGTGTTAAATAATTTTTTTAAATTAAAATTCATTCTATACAGCAATCGCATATTTGGGGACCATTTCATAAAACTTTGATGCTTAAAATGTTTAGGGAGACATGGAAGACTGGTGTGTATTTTTTCTTTAAACTACCAAGACCAGCCATACACAGTACAGTTTACATACAGTAATGTTTATGTTCCTAAATAATATTGTTTACGACCTTCAGATGCGTTATGTTCCTCTTCTTTTTATGCTCAGCTACTAAAATTTCCCTTTAATGGTAAAATTTAATATAAATATAAATATTCAATACTAAGCAGATTAAAATGTACACAGTAAAGAGATTAAATGATTAAATCTTTTCACTACCGACCAATGCACCACGAGTGCCCCTGTCGTCATTTTGGCCAGCCAATCACTTACCACGGTGCCCTGCGTTGGCTTGTGGATAGTTGCGTGCGGTACTGGTTTGTACCATGCATTTTGAATGGCTGCATCTGTAAGTATGTGTACAGTATGTGTACAGATGCAGCCATTCAAAACAAGCAGGCGATACCGCATTACTGCAAATTATGGTATTAATACCGTATATTCTCGCATAGAATGGCAAATACTGCATGATGATAGCTAATAAAGCTCAACCTCTCATGTTTGAGCTGTCGCCATCAAAGTCTTTAACGAAGATATAACTAATAGAATAAATAATGAATGACAAGTTGGACAAGCTGTAAACTCAGAGAAAAAGGAAACAATTGTTAAGCCCGGCTTTTCGAAAAAAAGTTAATTCCAGCTACAATACTTATAGATTTTTGTGGTAAGAGGGAGCAAAACATCAGTATTTACTGCTAGTAATTAGTGTACGATTTAAAGTTGAAATCCTGAGCCTAAATATAAAGTTAAAATCTCGACACACGAAGCAATGTAGGAAATGTGCACACAGAAATACACAGAAAATAAATCCGTTCTGACATCTCAAATCAGTTTCGATCAAGGTCTCCAAAACAAGCAAGAAAAAGAGCATTTACAGAGAGCAATTACGCTGTGTTTATGTAGAATAAGTGATTAGATTTATGAACAATCTCATTTCTTATTTCTGAACATTATTACGCAGAAGACAAAGGTAGAGATTTATGTTGCATTGTGCATTGTGCTGCAGTAATACAGTTTAAAATAATTAAAAGTCTAAACAGTATCAGCTTTATTTATGGGTTGTAATTTAAAAAAGTAAAAAACCTCACTCAAAATGCAATTTAGAGCTTTCTGGCTAGAGGAGACACCCAAACTAATAATGTAACATGCTACTGTTTGTGCATGAACATAGTTATACTGTTATTTCTTGAGATACGCGATTACATGTTTTTTTTAAATCCCAGGCGGGACCGGGCGTCCATAAGAAACAAGTTATAGGTTTCATTGCGCTTTGACAGAAACCAAATTTCCCAAATTTAAGATGTGCTTTTCTATATTTATTGTCAATTAATTGTCCATAATATTGCTATTCTATTTTTTCAAAGAAATGTTTGTTAAAATAAAAGTCACAGTGCCAGTTGGATTTGAACACGCAACCTGTGGTTTAGTAGTGGGACACCTAGACCACAGGACCACCCACAAGGTCGCATGATGAGTGGTGAACCAGCCCTACACAAACAGTATCAATAGCCATTGTACAGAATATACTATTCTTGTGTTGCAGTACATGAATATAATTATCTGGTTATTAATTTCTTTAGATACGCAATTCCATATTATATTCCCTATTAATCAAATTCTAAAAGTATGCTTGTTGACTCCGGTATCGAGCTATTTGCAGAAAAGCTTAAAACTACCACTTTTTATACACGTTATTTCACGTTAGTTACTGTAATACTGTATGTTTATGTAACAAAATCAGTATCGTTTATGGCCTTCACATGCATTATGCTCCTTTTCTTTTTATGTTCAGCTACTAAGATTTCCCTTCAGTTGTAAATTTCCATATATATATTCAATACTAAAACGGGCACAGTTAAGACATTTAAATCTTTCTACGACCGACCAACGCACCACGAGTGCCCCTGTCGGTCAAGCAATCATGTACCGCGGTGTAGTGTGCTCTCTGAAGGCACCAGTTCTGTAGGGTTTGGGCATTTACTGGAACAATTATTAATTGTAGCAGTTAATCACAAAATGATTCTTTTGATGGCTATTATCCAACCATGCGATATAACTCAAACAACGCACACACACAGGTACTAATACACGAGGATACATTTATTAATACATAGAATATGCATATAAACCTAACAGATCTTATCGAGAGGGTTATCAGAATACAAAAGATATATATTCAGTCAGTTACAAAGAGTTACATATATCAAGAGGACATACGTTCAGTATATCATTCATTTAGACCGTTTCGTTAATGAACTTGGTTATAACTTCTACATTAAATATTCAAAACAAGTACATAACTCTTAGGAATTAAATTGATATCAACTGGTTGGGATAACAATTGAATTCTCGAGCAGTAATGCAGTGAAGTTGAATACTCATCCAATCTCTGGGGATTCAGATCTCCTTCGGACTCAAAGAAACAGTTGCAGGCTGTTGCTGTCCAATCCGCGCTCTCTGGCTCGGTGCCAGGCTGTGCTGTGCGGCTTGCGACGGTGCACTGCTGATGCTCACTGACCGGCTAGTTAGTGTTGGCTTTAACTAGCAAAGTTTGTTCACAGGAGAAAAGATGACTGTGGGTCCCAGCAAGTCAGGAAGAAGACTGGTTCGTTCCTGATGAAGAGCTAGTTCTGAATAGTGATTCAGCTGTCCACAGTTCTGACCTGTCCACGAGGCTTGCTGCTGGTGCTAACCTCGGGTGGATCCTCTGGTTACTCTCTGGCAGCCTCCGTTCTAGACTCTTAGAACAAAGGAAAGTTCTGGCACTCGGACACACTGGCCGTTCCGTGGTTGTCCGGGCTGAGTCTCAGGATGGTCAGGAGGCGCGCTGCGAGAATGTCCTGCCCTTGGGAGCCTTCTGCTCCTGGGCCGTCCTGCCCTGGAATTCTCCTTTTAATTCCCACTATATTTTTTATTGGCGTCCCTGGGTGGGCTGGTAAGACTGAAATGAGTCAACCAAACAGAATAATTCACATAAAACGCCGCGGGTTTCATACACGACACTACAGTGTGCTGAAAGCCGAAAGGAAAAAAGTTCCCCTTGCTCTTTAAGCAGTGCTTGATTGTTTTGTGATCTATTGCAATCTACCGGGTTGATTGCATACTTGATCTTGGTTTTCTGTGGTAAAACTGTGATTTTGTACTTAAAAGTAATACTCTTTAAGTTTAACGATGGTTGCTAAAAGGTCTGAATTCGAGTCGCTATTAAGCACTCTCTCTAGCGACAAGTCTGACCACGATCTCCGTCATATCTCTGTCAGCGGAGAAGCTAGGAGAATAAATCTCCATTCTCTGAGAGAGCTAGCGAAGGACATAGAGAGATTTGACCCCGCAGTGTCAGAGAATAATATCGAGAGTTATATTCAGGACCTCAGGTATACCCTGCAGTACCTGCCAAACGCCACAGAACAGGAGAAAGTGTTTCTGGTCAGGAAAACTACCAGCAGAGCTGTACATGAGTGGATGGCTAGGCAGATGAAAGAAGTCTGTAATGATTTTGAGGAGCTGTGTCAAGCACTTATCCAAGAATACAGTGCGTTTATTGACCTGACTGCCGCGATAGCCGCCGCCCTTAACATTAAGCACGAGAGAGTCCCCTCGCGAATATTACGAGAGACTTAGACGAACTTATTTTGCAGGGCGAAATGATGAGGGTTGCGAAGAGAACACACATTTCAAGGGTTTATTCATTGCGAATCTCCACCCGTCAGTCAGAAAGATGATCTTAATGCATACAGATGCACAGACCATGAAAATGACTGATATTAAGAGATTCGTACAGAAAGCCTGGGAGTATGATGTCCAATGTCGCTCTGAGCAAAAAGGTGTTAAAGTGACTGTGTTCGCCGTCAGAGCCAGCAGGGTTAACTCCCTCCTGCTCGAAGAAGCACAGGCTCCTGAGCTGGCTAAGCCCCGTTCCAAAGCACTCACACAGGACCGTACCCAGCGTCCTAAGTGCCATGAGAACACCGGGGGAGGGAAAGGGCTAGATAAAGCTGAACAAAAGGATTCAGTAGCCGCCCGCCTGGCCAGGCTTGAACAAGCTTTATTAGAACAGGGACAACCGCTCCCCAAGGCTGCCGGAAGCGTGAATGAGCTGATACTCTCCACTGGAGGAGGCAGAGACCCGCCCCCTCTCCCTCCCTCAGTCTATCTGATTGAGCGGAAGGGTTCCTGCCTGGATGAGGTCAGCCACTCCCAAGCGAGTGCTGACTCCACCCCTGAAGTCACAGAGCGGGCAGTAAAACACAGAGGAAAAGCAGGAAGCTTTTACCTCAAGGCTGCCATGGGAGATGTCTTACACAGTGAGACACTGATTGACACTGTTGTAACAGAAGAAATAAGGTTCTTGATCCCGAGATGAAGTAAAACAGATGAGTTTATTGCATGCAAGGAACAATAAAGCCGAAGTCTTGTTTCCCGCAAGAAACAACAAAACCGAAGTATTGTTCCACGTACTGTTACAAACTTTTGGGTTATATAGTGTTTTCTTCTCCGTTTCTGACGTCACTCGGTCTGATGGTAAAGAGGGGGGTTCGTGGTATTTGGCCAGTTTACGATGTTCTGGGCAAATGGTCAGTTTAACATTACACCCAGGGGGGTTCCTAGCTTGCATCTGCAATCCTTATCAGTTAACCCCCTTTCCTGCCATAAACCCCAGCTTGTGACTTAGAAGTCTAAACCCCCTACAGAAAAGATTAAATTCAAACCCCCGTCTTCACATCTTTCTTCATTCCCCCCTTATAAAATATGGCATACGTCAGTGTAGCCTATTTTTATACATTCAATGTCAGGGCAGATCTTTCCTTTCTTGGCGAACAGGTATGTATTGGCATGTCATTGTACGTTCCACGGTTATAGCAAGATGTGATACATGTTTTTGTGAATGTGATGATTACAATTATACATATAAACAATACTACTCCTACAGATAAACACTATAAAAAGGTTCCACCCCAGGCCCCAAACACAGACTTTACCCAAGACCCAATTCCCCAATTTTCAGTATAATAGTCCTGATATTTCTGTCCCTCATTGTAAATGTGTTGGGCCAGATCTGAGATGTGCTCAGAATTATCAGGAATATATGTGCAGCATTCAGTGCCAATTACTGCACAAGTTCCTCCTTGGGCCGCCAGTACATAATCTAAAGCTAGTCGGTTCTGCATGGCCACTGTTCTGAGGGCTACCATCTCATCATTAACAGCCTTCAGACTAGATGAGGTAGACTTTGCTAATTCTTCTAAAGTCGAGGCCATTTGAATTAACTCTCGACTCAGAAAGTTCATGCCGGCTTGTGGAAATATTATACCTAAATAATATTCCCAATCAGCCAATTTTCTTTGTGGTCTGTGGTTAGGTCCGAAGGGGCTGTGGATTTGAACACGGATATGAGGAACCACATATCCTAAATAACATGAGCCAGACCACTGGGCTGGCAACCATGGGTAGGCTCGTTTTCCACAAATGAAAGATGTTCCGTTTGGCGCTCCCCATGCCTCTGAAAATAAGAAGCTTATATCGAATTGTGGGGTGTGCCGATCCCATCCTGGAATTTGGAAGGTAGAGGTGGATATATTTGCCGTGATGGTAAGGTTGCAACGACTCCATCCAACCAAGTGCAGACCATTAGTGTGCTGAAAACATATGTTTCCCTCACGTTCCTTATTGAGAGTCAGGTATGGTGGTGTATGGCTTCTGTTATATTTAGGAGCGTAAGAGCCTATGAAACTCGTGGGCTCTAAGCCTCGCTCCTGTAGATATTGTAATGTTGTGCAGGTTAAAGTCGTGTTATGGCAACCCCCCATAGTTTGTCATATTAAAATCTCCTAAATTATCCCTCCAAATGATCATGCCTATGACTTCCTCGCGACGCCAAGGAATGGCTCCCATAGGAAGTCCTCCCTGTACATATTTGGGTAATGCGGCACACACCCAGCAGGCACTTTGGTTGGTTTTCTTAGCTGTCAGATAGGAGAGGCCTAAAAAGGAATTAATTCCATGTTCTCCTTTGTGGGAGAGATGATCATTAATCCCTGCGGAACATAGTTCTACAGCAACAATTATCATTATTGACAGAAATGATTTCATTCTGGGTCTGGGGATGAGGCTCGTCGGCAGTGTGACGCGTGGATCCAGCGATCTTTTCCTTCCACTCGAACCGCAGACTCGGTTGTCAACAGGATCTGGTAGGGTCCGTCCCACCTGGGCTGGAGAACCTGTGAAGGAAATTTCCTGATCCACACCCACTCTCCTGGGATGAGGTTGTGCCCTCCTTCAGGAGGTGGTCCCCACGCCTCCAGGACCTGCTCGCGGGCTCCTTGGGTGGCCTCTGTCAGCAACTTGCAATAATACAAAGGAATGGTTGATCCATCTGAGGAAACCCCAGTCTCAGCACCTGTAAGAGAACTTGTTTCAAATTATTACAGGTGGCTTTTGCTGCGGGAACCAAGGCAATCTTGTCCTTGTACTGCACTCCCCCCTTAAGCAGATCTGTTAAGAGTTGTGCTCACCCTGTAAAAAACATTGCACCCAGGCCCTGTTAAAATTTCACAATGCTAGACACAAAAGGGCCTTATCATAACTGCTTCTATTAGACACTCTAAAGCTGAAGCAACTCAGACTTGTGGGTTTCCTTGTCAGGGGAAGCACTCAGAATACCATCAACATACTGAGTGATCACAGCCAGTTGAAGCCACATGATACCCTGTTCTGCATAGTCATTCTTTGTAATGCATAATATTCCAACCCAATAGATCTGGAATAAAACCACCCATTAAAATCTGGTACTCGGCAAGTAAAACTTGCTGTCCCAATACTCCTGTGGCCTCCTGCCATCTTCCCCTATACATTGCTCTATAGTACACTGTTGAACAGAGGAGTGAAACAAGCAGGACAGTAGTGCTCCAGTATCCCCTAACAGAGAAACCAACACTCCATTAACAGTACATTTTTATCCACTGGACTGGGACAGACTTAGGGAGGCTACAAGGGATTTACAGGATCTAATCGTTAGGTAAACAGATTTTCTCACAAGACGTTATTCTCCCCAGTCTCGATTCTAAACCTACAGCGTTTCAGCATGTCTGGTTTCGAGACATTCGAATAAAACCAAATTGTTTCCATTATTGCAACTAATTGTATAAATTACAATTTATAATAATTTATAATAATACAAAAACTGTTTAACTACTTTTACGTCCACCTGTACTGTACTTATACGTTTCAGACGCTCTTATATTTTCCAATCTCCTTAAGTTGATTTTCGTCAAGTCTCTGTAGTTACATCTCTAGCCAGTCCCGCTGGCTAAACACACTCACACCGTCATTTAGTAGACCACAACTCACAGTTACACACATACATGCCGGCACACAAATTCATAAAACACACATACACATCGAGAATATATTTTTCTCTTCGTAATACAATGTGCTGTATTCTTGTTTTACTTCTACATGAATCCTTTTAATTCCTGAAGCGCACTCCAGGTTCGCTGCATTTCTAATTTCGGGTGCGGTACTTTAGCCCACCGGTCAATATCTTACGGTTTTGGATTTGATCGTATGGGGGAAATCAGGGAAGGTAGGTGCGATTGCAGACCCCCTCGACGGGGTGCGAGACAGTGTTAGAGTGGCACTGTCATCAACGGCGCCAGCCCCTGCTACATCAAGTCCTTTCCCACTTCGAGTGAGAGTACAGATCTGCGGGCGCCCTCCCTCTAACAGGGGAGACCCTGATCCATCTTTATCACACTCATACCAAGTGTTATCCCAATCAGACCCCCCTTCTCCATATGGCCACTGAGGGAATTGATCCCAATTATTTTCGTTTCCTGCCTGTTTGTTCCCCTGTGGGAGAGCAGGATATAACTTAGTCGCTGGCTGCAGCACATTAACCAGTGCAGCGTGACCAGGAGTTAATTCCTTCTTTAGTTTCTCATTCTCCTGTACTGCCTCTTTTTTTTCTATACTCTTTCATAGTGAGTAAAATATCTTTTCTTCCGGGTTTTTGTTTTCCCCGTAAACACACTTTTAAATCACATCCCAATTTCTTTTTTTTTTCTCATCTATCTGCCACCACTGGTGCCGGCCGTGCACCAGGGTGGGAGCTACATGCTTGTGCTTTTGCCAATCAATACTCATATATGCTTTCTTTACAGGCGTCTTCGCCCCAAATTCCCTCTGACAAACTCAGCTTTTTCCATATTTTTCTCCTTCTTTTCCGTCAACTTACACTTTTCCGATATTTAAACGGACCCTTCCACCACTTTCTCAAACCATCAGTTAGCGCACATGTTCGGTCTCTTTAAGATTTACTTTTGTCGTGTGTGAGGTAACAGCTCATTCAGTAGGGGGATGTTTTCACTTGGAAAAACCTGTGCATTCCTGCACTCATTCAGCTAAGGGCGTCTGTTACCTCCAGATCTAAATGCCTCTCCGAGACTTTAGAGAGGACTTACACCACACTGTTCACAGGTAAGAAACGAGACCTCGAAAACCCCCTTTCTTGATCAGTAATTCACCATCCCCAGAATGCCAGCATCGCTGCTTTTGCCCCGGGGTGGACTTACGCACTGAGCTCAATCAGGGCGATTCTCGGGTCTCAACGTCCCCCAAATCCTGCCACTTAATGCCCCGCTCCCCACTATGAGGTGCGCCCATGCCAGTGTCGCCCGTGTGTATATGTATTTCACAAACAAGGAAAACAGCAAAAACATACATACATATATCTCCTCCACTCCTGCTTCCTTTAAAACAAAAAAAAACCACGCCACGCCAGAAACCACGCCACTCCAATCTGTGCACGATCAAGGGGTAGCTAATCTCAGGACCCCGGGCGTAATCAAAGCCCACACCAATCCTGGATTATACGTGCATTTAATGCACCACTCAGCTCCAGAACCCCGGGCGCAATTAAGGCCCACACCGATCCCGAGCCACAGAACTCCGGGTGCAATTAAGACCCACACCAGTTCTGACCTTCAGAACTCCGGGTGCAATTAAGACCCACACCAGTCCTGAACTACGTGCATTTAATGCACCACTTGCTCTAGAACCCCGGGCGCAATTAAGGCCCACACCGATTCTGAGCCTCAGAACTCCGGGTGCAATTAAGACCCAAACCAGTTCTGACCTTCAGAACTCCGGGTGCAATTAAGACCCACACCAGTCCTGAACTTCACGGTAAGGGTCCAAAACCCGTTCAAAACTCCACGCGCAATTAAGGCATACACCAGCTTCGAACTGTACACAATACCGCGGAACCCCTGCCAGACCAAATTCTGGGCTTACAGCAACCAACCCATTACATACACCGGTGCCTTCCCCGGGCCAGAGGAATTCAGAAACTCACGTTTACTCCGTCATCTCGGGCGATTCTCGCAGGGAGCAGAGATTTCCCAATCGGTCAGAGAGAGTCGGGACTTTTAAATAAAAGAGGAGTCCTTACCTCTTAGTTATGTGCGCGCTGACCGTCTCTCCTGCCGATGGGAAGTTCTGCGCTTTCTGGAGCATCCGCCGACTACGCCAAATTTGTTGTAACAGAAGAAATAAGGTTCTTGATCCCGAGATGAAGTAAAACAGATGAGTTTATTGCATGCAAGGAACAATAAAGCCGAAGTCTTGTTTCCCGCAAGAAACAACAAAACCGAAGTATTATTCCACGTACTGTTACAAACTTTTGGGTTATATAGTGTTTTCTTCTCCATTTCTGACGTCACTCGGTCTGATGGTAAAGAGGGGGGTTCGTGGTATTTGGCCAGTTTACGATGTTCTGGGCAAATGGTCAGTTTAACATTACACCCAGGGGGGTTCCTAGCTTGCATCTGCAATCCTTATCAGTTAACCCCCTTTCCTGCCATAAACCCCAGCTTGTGACTTAGAAGTCTAAACCCCCTACAGAAAGGATTAAATTCAAACCCCCGTCTTCACATCTTTCTTCAACACTGAGGTTGAAAGGTGTTTGACGGCAAGCTCAAACGGGTTGAAAAAGAAAAGAGCATGCGACTCAGAGAGGAACCTTTGGTGGATCACCAGAAAGGCAAAGTGTGGAAACAGGTCAAGGCTCCTAAGCCTTCTGTACAGAAGGAAAGGGGGGCCAAGAGGCAGACTGTGCTCACACAGTGCCCACTGAACACAGAAGCCTATGTGGAGATTCCTTCTGTTCCCTCTGGACAAGAAATAAAAATATTTCCTTGTTCCCCGGATATACAAGGAAGTCGTGTCCCGGCTAAGGTCACAACAGCCTCAATGCCACAGGAGCGGTGCTCCAAGCAGCCGCCTGATCCACCAGGTAAAGCAAACCCCTTTTACATCCCTAAAGAGGAGCAGATCTCCCCACCTGGTGATGAAAAGGAGCTTTCCCTTTGCACCCTGGCACCCAAGAGGGGTCAGGACCACCACCCCGCAGTGGTGGAAGGGATCCAGATGGCAGGAGAGCAGGTTGGTGATGTAGCCCTCACCCTTAGCCCTGAGAGGTCCTCTATTAGTGAGGATCTGCTTGAGCAGCTGTTATGGGGCCACCGCCAGGTGCCCCTGGTGCAACATTCACAGGTTAGACAGGAGGTCCAGCTGGACACTGAGACTACTGCACTGTGGACGCACCTGATCCCAGATGCAGATTCCCTCTGCTGCGACCCAGGGAACCTGCAGTCAGGTAACATTATTTCTCACAACTACCAGGTAGTGAGTGAGACTGACCTGATTGTTCCTACCTCAACGGCAGGGTTGCCAACACACCCAGTCCCCCAGAAGGGACAGGGAATGAAAGCCGAGACGGTTTTCTTACAGCCACCAGCTCAGTCTGTCAGTCTGAGTCTGACCAACAGTGGTTCAGCCAGACTGGAGCTGGATGGTCAAGCCACCCGCCTGCCAGTGCAGAACATCGCAAAACGGGGTGTCAGAATCCCTGCCTGCACTGACATGGGCCTGGTGGGTGATAGTGAGTTCAAAGACAGTGAACTAGCTATCCCAGTGCTGGGGCAGCTCCCTGAACCCCTAGCGAGGGAAGGGGGGAGCGAGCAGGTGTCCTACAACTACCCCCAGCGAACGAATGAAGGGTGTAAAGCTACGAATGGGCAGAGGGAGGTTAATGAACCCCATGAAGAGCAGGTGGAAAGTAAATGGCTGGTCAGCACACCACATTTAACTGTCACTATGACTTGTGACAGGTATGATACAGCTACCACAATGCAGCTACCTAACCAATAGTTTTCCTGTAAGTTCCCGAGGAGGCCATAGTACAGCTTGGTGACTTAACACTGTACGGTCTGGAACCAGACAATATAAGACCAAACTTGAGGTCATGGATGCCTTCAGGTGACACACTATTGAATTGGATAGAAATCCAAGAAACAGTAAGCCCTGAAGAGGTACAGGTAGTTAGTTTGCTTTAATGAAACAAACCTCCAAACCACCCTAGCAGATACCCAACACAGGTGTTGTGGTTTATCGGGGGGCTGGGAACAGGAACCGTTGTTATTGTAACACTACTGTCGGGTAGCTGGATCATGACTGACAGTGTACTCTGAATGCTGTACTCTCACATCAAGATGTACTCCGGGTAGCACGAATGAGTCAAAGGTAGCATGTCAAAAGAAAGGAAGTGACTTCTCCCCAAATATCTACTACAGAGGTATCAGATATTGACAGTGAACTTCCTGATGTGTAATGCCTAGACTGAGATGATGTCTCCTACCGTGTTTATACATACTCCAGATGTTATTCATCCTGTTTGTTCCCAATGCTGGTTCCGGTATGAATTCTCGAGGAGTAATGTGGACATTTAGGATTAATGTTCTAATGGCAAGGGACATCACTTAACTCTGTTTTGTTTTGAAGGCAACAACGCCTCAGGACCTCGTGACCTTCAAAAAGGGGGGATATGTAGCAGCGAGGCTTAATAATAAGACAGAATTAAGTGTTGCGGTGCTTTCCCAAATGAGGCCTCATCTCTCTGTTAATCTCTGTGGTGCAGCCACAGAGAAACTATTCATGCAGGCTGATTTAAAGATGTTTTCTTTTGATAAGGGACAGCTCCCAAAGGGGGATGCACTTAGCTAAGCCTGGCTATCATGATCAATGGTCATCCATTGGCGCCTATCTGTCTAGGGAGTGCCAGATGGACATCTGGACTGCATTCCTAAGTGTCAGGAGTAAGTGACTCATATCTCACCTTGATCAACCAATCAGGGACTGGTAGGGCCGAGTAACCCACGCGGGACTCTGATGCCCATGGAACTTTCAGCCAATGAACGAGCTTGGTTGATCAAGGTGAGATATGAGTCACTTACTCCTGACACCTAGGAATGTAGTCCAGATGTCCATCTGGCACTCCCTAGACAGATAGGCGCCAATGGATGACCATTGATCATGATAGCCAGGCTTAGCTAAGTGCATCCCCATTTGGGAGCTGTCCCTTATCAAAAGAAAACATCTTTAAATCAGCCTGCATGAATAGTTTCTCTGTGGCTGCAGCACAGAGATGAACAGAGAGATGGGGCCTCATTTGGGAAAGCACCGCAAAACTTAATTCTGTCTTATTAACAAGCATTGCCGCTACAGCGGTATGATGTGCGATGACGTAGCCAATTACCCGTGGTACGTGTCTGTGCCGTGCACTTTGAATGGCTGCATCTGTGTATGATCAAATGGTGATAATGCTAGATTTATCAACTTTCCACTAGAGGCTTAATCCAACAGAGATGGTATTCTTGACAGAATATGCTACTGTTATGGATTTTCATGGATCTGGTGGAAAAAGGCACTTTACATCCTTCAAGCTGAAACAAACACAGATGGAATGCTGGTCACCCACACTGTACTAGATGGACTCAAAACCTGAGAAGATAAAACCTTCCTCTAAGCTCTATCCACTGGTAAATGTCCTTTGTTTCAATGTTTCAAAGCATTTTGGCAAAATGCTTCAGCAAGCAAAGATGATCTCTGCTGCAATCATGTTGCCAAAGTTCATAATTGGTTGGACAAAAGGTTGAGGAAATCTATTTTTAAAGCAGAGCTGAATGATAAGGGCTCTACCATGTTATGTACAGTTAACCATAACTGTAGTGATGCATACCAAATCAAAGGCAATCTTCTAACAAAAGTCACAGTCATCTATCACTTCCAAACTGGCTCTATCATAATTAATTTGTTTATTTTATTAGTTTTCAAAAGCTTTCATATATTAATTTATCTTGAATTTGTGATATTTTAACTGTTAAACATCAACTGTGAAATATTTCCAAATCACCTGCATAATGATCAGTAAAAAAGTAAGAAAAAACAATTTACAAAAGACATTTTCACTGATGTTAACTACACAAAATTTTAGATTTTGTGTAGTTGCTAGCATTAAACTGTGTGTTGGATGCACATTAATTGAAGGAATTGGGCCATTTCATAGTGGGTTTCTAACACTGTATATAGTTCCATCCATTTTCTAATCTCTTTATCCATTACAGAGGATTTGGAGGCTATCCCAGTAAGCAACGGATACAAGGCAGAATACACCCTGGACATACTGTAGTGCCAGTCCATCACAGGACAGACAGACACAAACACACACACACCAGGGCCAGTTTTCCCGTAATAATAATAATAAAAAGAATAATAATAATAATAATTCATTGGAAGTTTCATTTCACACCTCTCTACACCTATTCTGACTTCACACCTCTTGATTGGCCTCTCTTTCTGTCCCCAGCTCCCGCCTCTCACCCCTCCTCCCTCCAAGCCTTTGTTCTCCCGCTACATTACCTTTGCCAACTGCCTTGTCTCTCTCACACCTGTAGCGGTGAGGCTTAATAATAAGGCAGAATTAAGTGTTTCTGAGCTTTCCCAAATTAGGCCTCATTTCTCTGTTCATCTCTGTGGTGCAGCCACAGAGAAACCATTCATGCAAGGTGATTTAAGGTCCAAGGACAGCTCCCAAAGGGGGATGCACTTAGCTAAGCCTGGCTATCATGATCAATGGTCATCCATTGGTGCCTATCTGTCTAGGGAGTGCGAGTTGGACATCTGGACTGCATTACTAAGTGTCAGGACTAAGTGACTCATATCTCACCTTGATCAACCAATCAGGGACTGGTAGGGCCGAGTAACCCACGTGGGACTCTGATGCCCATGGAACTTTCAGCCAATCAATGAGCTGAAGTTCCTCCAGGTAAAAACAGGCAACACAGAGAGCCTGAGAGATTCGACAAGATTGAGATTCAGATTCAACAAGATTCAAAGGAGAATTCCAGGGCAGGACGGCCCAGGAGCAGAAGGCTCCCAAGGGCAGGACATTCTCGCAGCGCGCCTCCTGACCATCCTGAGACTCAGCCCGGACAACCACGGAACGGCCAGTGTGTCCGAGTGCCAGAACTTTCCTTTGTTCTAAGAGTCTAGAGTGGAGGTTGCCAGAGAGTAACCAGCAGCAGGCCTTGTGAACAGGTCGGAACTGTGGACAGCTGAATCACTATTCAGAACTAGCTCTTCATTAGGAACGAACCGGTCCTCTTCCTGACTTGCTGGGACCCACAGTCATCTTTACTCCTGTGCACAAACTTTGCTAGTTAAAGCCAACAGTGAGCATCAGCAGCGCACCGTCGCAAGCCGCACAGCACAGCCTGGCACCAAGCCAGAGAGCGCGGATTGGACAGCAACAGCCTGCAACTGTTTCTTTGTGCCCGCAGGAGATCTGAATCCCCAAAGATTGGATGAGTATTCAACTTCAATGCATTACAGCTCGAGAATTCAATTGTTATCCCAACCAGTTGATATCAATTTAATTCCTAAGAGTTATGTACTTGTTTGAGTATCTAATGTAGAAGTTGTAACCAAGTTCACTTTACGAAACGGTCTTAATGAATGATATACTGAACGTATGTCCTCTTGATGTGTAACACTTTGTAACTGATTGAATATATATCTTTTGTATTCTGATAACCCTCTCGATAAGATCTGTTAGGTTTATATGCATATTCTATGTATTAATAAATGTATCCTCGTGTATTAGTACCTGTGTGTGCGCGTTGTTTGAGTTATGTCGCATGGTTGGATTCTAAAGCCATCAAAAGAATCAACTTTGTGATTTACTGCTACAATTAATAATTGTCTCAGTAAATGCCCAAACCCTACAGAACTGGTGCCTTCAGAGAGCCACTATGATTACATATTTGGCGTCCCTGAACCGGCTATGAATCACCACATTTATTTGGCGTCCCTGGCATGGGCGTGGCAAGACTGAAATGAGTCAACCAAGCGGAATAATTCAATATAAAACGCCGCGGGTTTCATACACGACAATACAGTGTGCTGAAAGCCGAAAGGAAAAAAAGTTCCCCTTGCTCTTTAAGCAGTGCTTGATTGTTTTGTGATCGTTTGCGGTCTACCAGGTTGATTGCATACTTGATCTTGTGGTTTTCTGTGGTAAAACTGTAATTTCGTACTTAAAAGTAATACTCTTTAAGTTTAACGATGGTTGCTAAAAGGTCTGAATTCGAGTCGCTATTAAGCACTCTCTCTAGCAGCGACAAGTCTGACCACGATCTCTTCCATATCTCCGTCAGCGGAGAAGCTAGGAGAATAAATCTCCATTCTCTGAGAGAGCTAGCGAAGGACATAGAGAGATTTGACCCCGCAGTGTCAGAGAATAATATCGAGAGTTATATTCAAGACCTCAGGTATAACCTGCAGTACCTGCCAAACGCCACAGAACAGGAGAAAGTGTTTCTGGTTAGAAAAACTACCAGCAGAGCCGTACATGAGTGGATGGCTAGGCAGATGAAAGAAGTCTGTAATGATTTTGAGGAGCTGTGTCAAGCACTTATCGAAGAATACAGTGCGTTTATTGACCCGACTGCCGCGATAGCCGCCGCTCTTAACATTAAGCACGAGAGAGCAGAGCCCCCTCGCAAATATTACGAGAGACTTAGACGAACTTATTTTGCAGGGCGAAATGATGAGGGTTGCGAAGAGAACACACATTTCAAGGGTTTATTCATTGCGAATCTCCACCCGTCAGTCAGAAAGATGATCTTAATGCATACAGATGCACAGACCATGAAAATGACTGATATCAAGAGATTCGTGCAGAAAGCCTGGGAGTATGATGTCCAAAGTCGCTCTGAGCAAAAAGCTGTTAAAGCGACTGTGTTCGCCGTCAGAGCCAGCAGGGTTAATTCCCCCCTGCTCGAAGGAGCACAGGCTCCTGAGCTGGCTAAGCCCCGTTCCAAAGCACTCACACAGGACCGCACCCAGCGTCCTAAGTGCCATGAGAACACCGGGGGGGGGAAAGGGCTAGAAAAAGCTGAACAAAAGGATTCAGTAGCCGCCCGCCTGGCCAGGCTTGAACAAGCTTTATTAGGACAGGGACAACCGTTCCCCAAGGCTGCCGGAAGCGTGAATGAGCTGATACTCTCCACTGGAGGAGGCGGAGACCCGCCCCCTCTCCCTCCCTCAGTCTATCTGATTGAGCGGAATAGTTCCTGCCTGGATAAGGTCAGCCACTCCCAAGTGAGTGCTGACTCCACCCCTGAAGTCACAGAGCAGGCAGTAAAACGCAGAGGAAAAGCAAGAAGCTTTTACCTCAAGGCTGCCATGGGAGATGTCTTACCCAGTGAGACACTGATTGACACTGAGGTTGAGAGGTGTTTGATGTCACACGGCAAGCTCAAACGGGTAGAAAAAGAAAAGGGCATGCGATTCAGAGAGGAACCTTTGGTGGATCACCAGAAAGGCAAGGTGTGGAAACAGGTCAAGGCTCCTAAGCCTTCTGTACAGAAGGAAAGGGGGGCCAAGAGGCAGACTGTGCTCACACAGTGCCCACCGAACACAGAAGCCCATGCGGAGATTCCTTCTGTTCCCTCTGGACAAGAAATAAAAATATTTCCTTGTTCCCCGGATATACATGGAAGTCGTGTCCCGGCTGAGGTCCCAACAGCCTCCCTGCCACAGGAGCAGTGCTCCAAGCAGCCGCCTGATCCACCAGGTAAAGCACACACCTTTTACATCCCTAAAGAGGAGCAGATCTCCCCACCTGGCGATGAAAAGGAGCTTTCCCTGTGCACCCTGGCACCCAAGAGGGGTCAGGACCACCACCCCGCAGTGGTGGAAAGGATCCAGATGGCAGGAGAGCAGGTTGGTGATGTAGCCCCCACCCTTAGCCCTGAGAGGTCCTCTATTAGTGAGGATCTGCTTGAGCAGCTGTCACAGGGCCACCGCCAGGTGCCCCTGGTGCAACATTCACAGGTTAGACGGGAGGTCCAGCTGGACGCTGAGACTACTGCGCTGTGGACACACCTGATCCCAGATGCTGATTCCCTCTGCTTTGACCCAGGGAACCTGCAGTCAGGTAACATTATTTCTCACGACTACCAGGTAGTGAGTGAGACTGACCTGATTGTTCCTGCCTCAACGGCAGGGTTTCCAACACACCCAGTCCCCCAGAAGGGACAGGGAATGAAAGCCGAGCCGGTTTTCTTACAGCCACCAGCTCAGTCTGTCAGTCTGAGTCTGACCAACAGTGGTTCAGCCAGACTGGAGCTGGATGGTCAAGCCAACCGCCTGCCAGTGCAGGACATTGCAAAGAGAGGTGTCAGAATCCCCGCCTGCACTGACATGGGCCTGGTGAGTGATAGTGAGTTCAAAGACAGTGAACTAGCTATCCCAGTGCTGGGCCAGCTCCCTGAACCCCTAGCGAGGGAAGGGGGGAGCGAGCAGGTGTCCTACACCTACCCCCAGCGAAAGATTGTAAACATGCCGATAGAGGGATTCCTCAATCAGGAAGTGTGCAGGGTGGACCTGAACAGTGAGAATAGGATAACAATCCCAGATCACTCAGGTGCTCCAGATGACCACTCAGCCGAGGGTCAGGCATGCTCCACCACTGCACCACCCCCTGCAGGGTTCCTAGAGCACAGGCATGAACAAATCGAAAAAGCAGATGCCCTGGAAACGGAGGAGCAGCATCAGCCGCTGCGTCAGATCTCCCCAGATTTTCAGGATGTTGGTGCCCAAGATGCCACAGGGCATACTGAGAAAGACACCATGTACACGCTGCGCCAGCTTAGAAAGGCAACAGTCACTCAGAAGGAGATGACTGGGATCAGCCACCCGAAAAGACTTTTGGGAGGACTGATTGCTGCCACCACTGTTGTGCATTTGCTATTTCTGGTAGGTTTGTGTGCTACTGGCACTCTCACCCTGACTGCCCCAAGAAGGCAGGGGTCAGAGATGCCAGAGGGTAGTGACAGACTGTATCGACAGCAGCAAAAGTTGGAAAGCTTAGGGAAAACCCTACAGGCAACTTCCTATGCAACAGGGTTAAACCTTATTCCCCAAACAGTGGACATGATTGTTGGTGTTATACAGTGGGTTTATGCTTGTGTGCAACAGGCCAGAATGTTGACACAAGACCTGTTAAGGGAGCTTGGTGCCACTGTAGCCAGTCTAGCCATGGCACAAATCCCAACCCACTTGATTCCACTCTTCTCAGTAGAGGAGTGTGTGACATTAACCCCATCGCTCATAGCTCACCCAGAAGGCAATCCAAGATTGAATTCGGTTCCAAATCTTGAGATGGGTATGGCTACCAAAGCTATCCATTGGCTGTGTCTAAATGATTCACCAATGAAGGGTGTAAAGCTACTAACGAGCAGAGGGAGGTTAATGAACCCCATGAAGAGCAGGTGGGAAGTAAATGGCTCGTCAGCACACCACATTTAACTGACACTATGACTTGTGACGGGCATGATACAGCTACCACAATGCAGCTACCTAACCAATAGTTTTCCTGTAAGTTCCCGAGGAGGCCATAGTACAGCATGGTAACTTAACACTGTACGGTCTGGAACCAGACAATATAAGACCAAACTTGAGGTCTAAGATGCCTTCAGGTGCCACACTATTCAATTGGATAGAAATCCAAGAAACAGTAAGCCCTGAAGAGGTACAGGTAGTTAGTTTGCTTTAATGGAACAAACCTCCAAACCACCCTAGCAGATACCCAACACAGGTGTTGTGGTTTATCGGGGGCTGGGAACAGGAACTGTTGTTATTGTAACACTACTGCCAGGTAGCTGGATCATGACTGACAGTGTACTCTGAATGATGTACTCTCACATCAAGATGTACTCTGGGTAGCATGAATGAGTCAAAGGTAGCATGTCAAAAGAAAGGAAGTGACTTCTCCCCAAATATCTACCACAGAGGTATCAGATATTGACAGTGAACTTCCTGATGTGTAATTCCTAGACTGAGATAATGTCTCCTACCGTGTTTATACATACTCCAGATGTTATTCATCCTGTTTGTATCCAATGCTGGTTCCGGTATGAATTCTCGAGGAGTAATGTAGACATTTAAGATTAATGTTCTAATGGCAAGGGACATCACTTAACTCTGTTTTGTTTTGAAGGCAACAATGCCTCGGGACCTCGTGGCCTTCAAAAAGGGGGGATATGTAGCGGTGAGGCTTAATAATAAGGCAGAATTAAGTGTTTCTGAGCTTTCCCAAATTAGGCCTCATTTCTCTGTTCATCTCTGTGGTGCAGCCACAGAGAAACCATTCATGCAAGGTGATTTAAGGTCCAAGGACAGCTCCCAAAGGGGGATGCACTTAGCTAAGCCTGGCTATCATGATCAATGGTCATCCATTGGTGCCTATCTGTCTAGGGAGTGCGAGTTGGACATCTGGACTGCATTACTAAGTGTCAGGACTAAGTGACTCATATCTCACCTTGATCAACCAATCAGGGACTGGTAGGGCCGAGTAACCCACGTGGGACTCTGATGCCCATGGAACTTTCAGCCAATCAATGAGCTGAAGTTCCTCCAGGTAAAAACAGGCAACACAGAGAGCCTGAGAGATTCGACAAGATTGAGATTCAGATTCAACAAGATTCAAAGGAGAATTCCAGGGCAGGACGGCCCAGGAGCAGAAGGCTCCCAAGGGCAGGACATTCTCGCAGCGCGCCTCCTGACCATCCTGAGACTCAGCCCGGACAACCACGGAACGGCCAGTGTGTCCGAGTGCCAGAACTTTCCTTTGTTCTAAGAGTCTAGAGTGGAGGTTGCCAGAGAGTAACCAGCAGCAGGCCTTGTGAACAGGTCGGAACTGTGGACAGCTGAATCACTATTCAGAACTAGCTCTTCATCAGGAACGAACCAGTCCTCTTCCTGACTTGCTGGGACCCACAGTCATCTTTACTCCTGTGCACAAACTTTGCTAGTTAAAGCCAACAGTGAGCATCAGCAGCGCACCGTCGCAAGCCGCACAGCACAGCCTGGCACCAAGCCAGAGAGCGCGGATTGGACAGCAACAGCCTGCAACTGTTTCTTTGTGCCCGCAGGAGATCTGAATCCCCAAAGATTGGATGAGTATTCAACTTCAATGCATTACAGCTCGAGAATTCAATTGTTATCCCAACCAGTTGATATCAATTTAATTCCTAAGAGTTATGTACTTGTTTGAGTATCTAATGTAGAAGTTGTAACCAAGTTCACTTTACGAAACGGTCTTAATGAATGATATACTGAACGTATGTCCTCTTGATGTGTAACACTTTGTAACTGATTGAATATATATCTTTTGTATTCTGATAACCCTCTCGATAAGATCTGTTAGGTTTATATGCATATTCTATGTATTAATAAATGTATCCTCGTGTATTAGTACCTGTGTGTGCGCGTTGTTTGAGTTATGTCGCATGGTTGGATTCTAAAGCCATCAAAAGAATCAACTTTGTGATTTACTGCTACAATTAATAATTGTCTCAGTAAATGCCCAAACCCTACAGAACTGGTGCCTTCAGAGAGCCACTATGATTACATATTTGGCGTCCCTGAACCGGCTATGAATCACCACATTTATTTGGCGTCCCTGGCATGGGCGTGGCAAGACTGAAATGAGTCAACCAAGCGGAATAATTCAATATAAAACGCCGCGGGTTTCATACACGACAATACAGTGTGCTGAAAGCCGAAAGGAAAAAAAGTTCCCCTTGCTCTTTAAGCAGTGCTTGATTGTTTTGTGATCGTTTGCGGTCTACCAGGTTGATTGCATACTTGATCTTGTGGTTTTCTGTGGTAAAACTGTAATTTCGTACTTAAAAGTAATACTCTTTAAGTTTAACGATGGTTGCTAAAAGGTCTGAATTCGAGTCGCTATTAAGCACTCTCTCTAGCAGCGACAAGTCTGACCACGATCTCTTCCATATCTCCGTCAGCGGAGAAGCTAGGAGAATAAATCTCCATTCTCTGAGAGAGCTAGCGAAGGACATAGAGAGATTTGACCCCGCAGTGTCAGAGAATAATATCGAGAGTTATATTCAAGACCTCAGGTATAACCTGCAGTACCTGCCAAACGCCACAGAACAGGAGAAAGTGTTTCTGGTTAGAAAAACTACCAGCAGAGCCGTACATGAGTGGATGGCTAGGCAGATGAAAGAAGTCTGTAATGATTTTGAGGAGCTGTGTCAAGCACTTATCGAAGAATACAGTGCGTTTATTGACCCGACTGCCGCGATAGCCGCCGCTCTTAACATTAAGCACGAGAGAGCAGAGCCCCCTCGCAAATATTACGAGAGACTTAGACGAACTTATTTTGCAGGGCGAAATGATGAGGGTTGCGAAGAGAACACACATTTCAAGGGTTTATTCATTGCGAATCTCCACCCGTCAGTCAGAAAGATGATCTTAATGCATACAGATGCACAGACCATGAAAATGACTGATATCAAGAGATTCGTGCAGAAAGCCTGGGAGTATGATGTCCAAAGTCGCTCTGAGCAAAAAGCTGTTAAAGCGACTGTGTTCGCCGTCAGAGCCAGCAGGGTTAATTCCCCCCTGCTCGAAGGAGCACAGGCTCCTGAGCTGGCTAAGCCCCGTTCCAAAGCACTCACACAGGACCGCACCCAGCGTCCTAAGTGCCATGAGAACACCGGGGGGGGGAAAGGGCTAGAAAAAGCTGAACAAAAGGATTCAGTAGCCGCCCGCCTGGCCAGGCTTGAACAAGCTTTATTAGGACAGGGACAACCGTTCCCCAAGGCTGCCGGAAGCGTGAATGAGCTGATACTCTCCACTGGAGGAGGCGGAGACCCGCCCCCTCTCCCTCCCTCAGTCTATCTGATTGAGCGGAATAGTTCCTGCCTGGATAAGGTCAGCCACTCCCAAGTGAGTGCTGACTCCACCCCTGAAGTCACAGAGCAGGCAGTAAAACGCAGAGGAAAAGCAAGAAGCTTTTACCTCAAGGCTGCCATGGGAGATGTCTTACCCAGTGAGACACTGATTGACACTGAGGTTGAGAGGTGTTTGATGTCACACGGCAAGCTCAAACGGGTAGAAAAAGAAAAGGGCATGCGATTCAGAGAGGAACCTTTGGTGGATCACCAGAAAGGCAAGGTGTGGAAACAGGTCAAGGCTCCTAAGCCTTCTGTACAGAAGGAAAGGGGGGCCAAGAGGCAGACTGTGCTCACACAGTGCCCACCGAACACAGAAGCCCATGCGGAGATTCCTTCTGTTCCCTCTGGACAAGAAATAAAAATATTTCCTTGTTCCCCGGATATACATGGAAGTCGTGTCCCGGCTGAGGTCCCAACAGCCTCCCTGCCACAGGAGCAGTGCTCCAAGCAGCCGCCTGATCCACCAGGTAAAGCACACACCTTTTACATCCCTAAAGAGGAGCAGATCTCCCCACCTGGCGATGAAAAGGAGCTTTCCCTGTGCACCCTGGCACCCAAGAGGGGTCAGGACCACCACCCCGCAGTGGTGGAAAGGATCCAGATGGCAGGAGAGCAGGTTGGTGATGTAGCCCCCACCCTTAGCCCTGAGAGGTCCTCTATTAGTGAGGATCTGCTTGAGCAGCTGTCACAGGGCCACCGCCAGGTGCCCCTGGTGCAACATTCACAGGTTAGACGGGAGGTCCAGCTGGACGCTGAGACTACTGCGCTGTGGACACACCTGATCCCAGATGCTGATTCCCTCTGCTTTGACCCAGGGAACCTGCAGTCAGGTAACATTATTTCTCACGACTACCAGGTAGTGAGTGAGACTGACCTGATTGTTCCTGCCTCAACGGCAGGGTTTCCAACACACCCAGTCCCCCAGAAGGGACAGGGAATGAAAGCCGAGCCGGTTTTCTTACAGCCACCAGCTCAGTCTGTCAGTCTGAGTCTGACCAACAGTGGTTCAGCCAGACTGGAGCTGGATGGTCAAGCCAACCGCCTGCCAGTGCAGGACATTGCAAAGAGAGGTGTCAGAATCCCCGCCTGCACTGACATGGGCCTGGTGAGTGATAGTGAGTTCAAAGACAGTGAACTAGCTATCCCAGTGCTGGGCCAGCTCCCTGAACCCCTAGCGAGGGAAGGGGGGAGCGAGCAGGTGTCCTACACCTACCCCCAGCGAAAGATTGTAAACATGCCGATAGAGGGATTCCTCAATCAGGAAGTGTGCAGGGTGGACCTGAACAGTGAGAATAGGATAACAATCCCAGATCACTCAGGTGCTCCAGATGACCACTCAGCCGAGGGTCAGGCATGCTCCACCACTGCACCACCCCCTGCAGGGTTCCTAGAGCACAGGCATGAACAAATCGAAAAAGCAGATGCCCTGGAAACGGAGGAGCAGCATCAGCCGCTGCGTCAGATCTCCCCAGATTTTCAGGATGTTGGTGCCCAAGATGCCACAGGGCATACTGAGAAAGACACCATGTACACGCTGCGCCAGCTTAGAAAGGCAACAGTCACTCAGAAGGAGATGACTGGGATCAGCCACCCGAAAAGACTTTTGGGAGGACTGATTGCTGCCACCACTGTTGTGCATTTGCTATTTCTGGTAGGTTTGTGTGCTACTGGCACTCTCACCCTGACTGCCCCAAGAAGGCAGGGGTCAGAGATGCCAGAGGGTAGTGACAGACTGTATCGACAGCAGCAAAAGTTGGAAAGCTTAGGGAAAACCCTACAGGCAACTTCCTATGCAACAGGGTTAAACCTTATTCCCCAAACAGTGGACATGATTGTTGGTGTTATACAGTGGGTTTATGCTTGTGTGCAACAGGCCAGAATGTTGACACAAGACCTGTTAAGGGAGCTTGGTGCCACTGTAGCCAGTCTAGCCATGGCACAAATCCCAACCCACTTGATTCCACTCTTCTCAGTAGAGGAGTGTGTGACATTAACCCCATCGCTCATAGCTCACCCAGAAGGCAATCCAAGATTGAATTCGGTTCCAAATCTTGAGATGGGTATGGCTACCAAAGCTATCCATTGGCTGTGTCTAAATGATTCACCAATGAAGGGTGTAAAGCTACTAACGAGCAGAGGGAGGTTAATGAACCCCATGAAGAGCAGGTGGGAAGTAAATGGCTCGTCAGCACACCACATTTAACTGACACTATGACTTGTGACGGGCATGATACAGCTACCACAATGCAGCTACCTAACCAATAGTTTTCCTGTAAGTTCCCGAGGAGGCCATAGTACAGCATGGTAACTTAACACTGTACGGTCTGGAACCAGACAATATAAGACCAAACTTGAGGTCTAAGATGCCTTCAGGTGCCACACTATTCAATTGGATAGAAATCCAAGAAACAGTAAGCCCTGAAGAGGTACAGGTAGTTAGTTTGCTTTAATGGAACAAACCTCCAAACCACCCTAGCAGATACCCAACACAGGTGTTGTGGTTTATCGGGGGCTGGGAACAGGAACTGTTGTTATTGTAACACTACTGCCAGGTAGCTGGATCATGACTGACAGTGTACTCTGAATGATGTACTCTCACATCAAGATGTACTCTGGGTAGCATGAATGAGTCAAAGGTAGCATGTCAAAAGAAAGGAAGTGACTTCTCCCCAAATATCTACCACAGAGGTATCAGATATTGACAGTGAACTTCCTGATGTGTAATTCCTAGACTGAGATAATGTCTCCTACCGTGTTTATACATACTCCAGATGTTATTCATCCTGTTTGTATCCAATGCTGGTTCCGGTATGAATTCTCGAGGAGTAATGTAGACATTTAAGATTAATGTTCTAATGGCAAGGGACATCACTTAACTCTGTTTTGTTTTGAAGGCAACAATGCCTCGGGACCTCGTGGCCTTCAAAAAGGGGGGATATGTAGCGGTGAGGCTTAATAATAAGGCAGAATTAAGTGTTTCTGAGCTTTCCCAAATTAGGCCTCATTTCTCTGTTCATCTCTGTGGTGCAGCCACAGAGAAACCATTCATGCAAGGTGATTTAAGGTCCAAGGACAGCTCCCAAAGGGGGATGCACTTAGCTAAGCCTGGCTATCATGATCAATGGTCATCCATTGGTGCCTATCTGTCTAGGGAGTGCGAGTTGGACATCTGGACTGCATTACTAAGTGTCAGGACTAAGTGACTCATATCTCACCTTGATCAACCAATCAGGGACTGGTAGGGCCGAGTAACCCACGTGGGACTCTGATGCCCATGGAACTTTCAGCCAATCAATGAGCTGAAGTTCCTCCAGGTAAAAACAGGCAACACAGAGAGCCTGAGAGATTCGACAAGATTGAGATTCAGATTCAACAAGATTCAAAGGAGAATTCCAGGGCAGGACGGCCCAGGAGCAGAAGGCTCCCAAGGGCAGGACATTCTCGCAGCGCGCCTCCTGACCATCCTGAGACTCAGCCCGGACAACCACGGAACGGCCAGTGTGTCCGAGTGCCAGAACTTTCCTTTGTTCTAAGAGTCTAGAGTGGAGGTTGCCAGAGAGTAACCAGCAGCAGGCCTTGTGAACAGGTCGGAACTGTGGACAGCTGAATCACTATTCAGAACTAGCTCTTCATCAGGAACGAACCAGTCCTCTTCCTGACTTGCTGGGACCCACAGTCATCTTTACTCCTGTGCACAAACTTTGCTAGTTAAAGCCAACAGTGAGCATCAGCAGCGCACCGTCGCAAGCCGCACAGCACAGCCTGGCACCAAGCCAGAGAGCGCGGATTGGACAGCAACAGCCTGCAACTGTTTCTTTGTGCCCGCAGGAGATCTGAATCCCCAAAGATTGGATGAGTATTCAACTTCAATGCATTACAGCTCGAGAATTCAATTGTTATCCCAACCAGTTGATATCAATTTAATTCCTAAGAGTTATGTACTTGTTTGAGTATCTAATGTAGAAGTTGTAACCAAGTTCACTTTACGAAACGGTCTTAATGAATGATATACTGAACGTATGTCCTCTTGATGTGTAACACTTTGTAACTGATTGAATATATATCTTTTGTATTCTGATAACCCTCTCGATAAGATCTGTTAGGTTTATATGCATATTCTATGTATTAATAAATGTATCCTCGTGTATTAGTACCTGTGTGTGCGCGTTGTTTGAGTTATGTCGCATGGTTGGATTCTAAAGCCATCAAAAGAATCAACTTTGTGATTTACTGCTACAATTAATAATTGTCTCAGTAAATGCCCAAACCCTACAGAACTGGTGCCTTCAGAGAGCCACTATGATTACATATTTGGCGTCCCTGAACCGGCTATGAATCACTACACACCTGAATAAGGCTCTTTCTTGTTAGAAATATCATTATATTAGTCATCAGTACTACATTAAAAACTTTTCCCTTATCTTAAAATCAGTTTTTAATAATACATTTTTCCATAATTCTCTCTTAAATAAAAACTCAAAGTCAATGTCACTACAAATATTGTGTCATGAATGTGTTATGTATTTTCACACTTCATTTAAATAGTAAGAAAAACACAATTCAGAGAGAAAAAAATAATTATTTAAAGAATATGTTAAACATATGGAGTGTTGGATTCTAACCCGGCAGATAATAGCTGCAAGGCAGGACATACCCTGGATGGGGTGCCAGTTCATTGCATCACAAACAAGTACAGGGGACAATTTATAGACACTAGTTAGCTTAGACAGCATCCCTAAGTGCTGTTGGAAGTAATTACTGAACTGTATATTTTTATGTGCTTCTCATATGCTGCTTTTACATAATGAATGAAAAAATTAAACAAAATCATGTTGGTGTTACCAGGAGATGAGGTGTCAGGAATAGTGTTTTTGGACAATGGAGTAGTTAGATCCTTGCTACCTTGCTACCAGCTTGCAGTACTCCTGATTTGTGAATACGTCTGTCAACCCTCCCATTTTTTTTTTCTAATTTTATAGGTAACATCAGTAACCTATAACTTACGCAATAGGGTTTTTAAAAATCTGTACTTTAGGGATTTGTATTTTAAGCTTTAAGTGTTTATATTTGGATTAAGGGTATAAAAAGTGTATTCAGGGTCTGCAGGTTGTCAAAGATGAATACTTCATTAACTAATTGTGTAAAGCCACTAGGTTAAAAGTGTCTGTTTATTGTGAGTTAAGTGTATTGTAATTGTAATATTAGAAATTACTATGTTATGTTGTGTTTTAATGTGTTGTAGTATATGTAAATGTTTTAAAGAGAATTTAACATGTATGAGGAGGGTAGTTAGATCTTCAGTAACAGCTGGCAGTACTGGTTAAAAAGACTAATCCACGCAAGGCTCCTGGCCCCAATGCTATCCCTGGTAATGTCATATTTAGGCTCTCCTTCACTCAATGCACAGTCCCCTCTTGCTTCAAGAAAACCACCATCGTTCCGATCCCCAAGAAAACCGGAGTCAACTGCATAAATGACTACCACCCCATTGCACTCACATCCATCATCATGAAATGTTTTGAGTGGCTGATTTAAGCACACATCACCTCCTTACTGCCTGACACCTTGGACCCACTGCAATTTGCATACCGACAAAACAGATCAACTGAGGACGCCATCGTCACTGCTCTACACACTACCCTCTCACACTTAGACAAGAAAGAAACATATGTGAGATTGTTTTTTGTTGATTACAGCACAGCATTCAACACCATCGTACCCTGAAGGCTTATCACCAAGCTCCAAGACCTAGGACTAAGCTCCCGTCTCTGCAGTTGGATCCTGGACTTTCTGAAAGGCTGACCGCAGGTGGTGAGAATAGGCACAAATACATCCTCCACCCTGACTCTGAACATCGGTGCCCCACAGGGCGGACACTCAGCCCTCTTCTCTACTCACTATTCACCCACGACTGCGTTGCCAAGAACAAAACAAACTCGATCATCAAGTTTGCAGACGATTCAACGATCATCGGCTTGATCATGAATGATGAGTCCGCATACAGGGAGGAGGTAGAAAAGCAGACAGCATGGTGTCATGACAACAACCTCTCTCCGAACACCAGCAAAACTAAGGAGTTGATCATGGACTACAAGAAGTATCAAGGAACAAACCACACACCCATTCACATCAGCGGGTCCGCAATGGAGAGAGTCAACAGTTTCAAATTCCTAGGTGTCAACATCACAGATGATCTAACCTGGATCCACCACACCAAGACAGCACGGCAGCGCCTATTCTTTATCTGCAGACTAAAGAAGTTCGGCATGCCGTCACACATCCTAGAAAATTCTTACAGGTGCACCACTGAAAGCATCCTAACAGGCTGCATCACTGTCTGGTATGGTAACTGCTGCACCCGAGTGCACAAGGTACCCCAGAGGGTAGTGAAACTGGCACAAAACAATACTGGCTGTGTGCTACTGAATATCGAGGATATCTACTCTGTTAGATGCCTCAAGAAGGCCAGGCCTATCCTTAGGGACCCCAGTCACCCTAACCACAACTTGTTCACTCTACTACCATCCAGAAAATGATACCGAAGTATTAAGACCAAGACCACCAGGTTTTGTAACAGCCTCTTTCCCCTAGGCAGTAAGACTGCTAAACAGCTAATCACAACAGATGCCTGCAATTACCCAAATGGCCGCTGGCGAATAGGCGACCTCCTTGAACTTACATGATGCACTGGCACCTTTCTGTCACTTGCACCCTCAGGACACATACAAAGAGCGCTAAATACCTCCTATCCTTGCGTTACTTTTGCACAATCTGTAAATTTTATTGTAAATTGCATTGATAAATAAACATTGATTGATTGATAAAAATATTGGGTATTAAAAATTTAGTTTGATGTTGGATTGTTGTTGTTGTTGGAAGGTCAAATAAATTGCTATTAGAAAACCATTGTCATTGTCTGGGTTCTCATAGCCAGGTAGTGACAAGGCATGTTATTACACATAGAGTTAAGTGTTATTAAATACTTCTAATAATCACTGTGTTGCCCCTCCAATAATCCACCAACGAACGACCAGCAGGATGTGTACCAGGGCCATGCTTGATATTAGCTAAGATATAACTATATTTAGTTACATCTTAAAAGCTAGCACCCATTTCATTTTTTGTTGGGTAGCTCACTGGCTCCTCTTCTATCTCCAATTAACCTGAGTAGTAGTAGTATAAAGCGACACCTTTCGTCAAACTTTTGACAGGTACCACGCCCCCTTTTCCAACCAATGGTCGTCCGCGGTGTTTGGTTGTCCCGCCCCCCTGCCATCCAATGGCGTGTTGTTATTTGTGCATGTCCCGCCCCCTCAGGAGCCAATGGTATGGGTCGGACCCCCCACCGGCCGGTCGCCCCGGCGCCTCGGGGTCCCAAAGTCCCCAGCCGGCGCATCCCTGGGTGTGTGCGAGTGTGTATTGGTTTGGAAGGGGAGCATGTCTGCCGCGGGGTTGAGTGCGCTCTATTATAACCCTAGGAAATCGGGCAGTTACGGCGGCGCAGGGGGTCTGTTGCGGGCCGCGAGATCCCGGGGTGTGCGCGGCGCCAGCCGCGGCCGGGTGGTCGAGTGGCTGTCCGGTCAGGCTGCTTATACGCTGCAAGCCGGCGCGCGTACGTTTTAAGAGAAACAGGACGCTGGTGTCCGAAATGGACTGGCAGTGGCAGGCCGACTTGGTGGACATGAGAGAACACCACGCGTTCAACGACGGTTTCTGTTACATCTTAATGTGTAAAGACATGCTGTCTAAATACGCTTGGGCCGTGCCGCTGAAAACCAAGACTGGTGGGGCCGTGGTTGCTTATACGCTGCACAAGCCGTGTCTCCAAAACAGCCGGGGTGCAAGCACACACACACTGACTGCATAAAGTCTCACGGAAATAAATCGCAGGACAAACACCAGGTGAAATGTGAACCGCTTTATTTCAACAGTGGGTTTTCAAACACAGAAACAGCGCAGCAGCACTTTTTACACAAGTTACAGACTCCAGTTTGCAAGTATGTGAAATGTGAACCGCTTTATTTCAACAGGGGTTTTCAAACAGTGAAACAACGCAGCACACATGCGTTATCGGCTCCTGTTTGCATTCAACAATTTAATGTTGGTGCGGAAAATTAGTTCGGTACGCGTAACCACCACCCCCACATTGCTGAGAAACTTAGAGGCATCTGAAAAAGCATTCATAACCCCCTTCCGCTCACCGTGTCTAAAGCCATGCGAACCACACTGGGCGATCCGATCGAGCAGGGTAAAAAAATTTGCCTGCGTAACCAGCGGGATGGTGTTACCACAGGTTCTGTGCAAAACACGCTGTATTTTGGAATACACACTGTAGAACCCCCCAGGCTTCCTTTTCTGATCTGAAAACATCAGATCTGTAATAATTTCACTCAAGTTCTCGACATACGCATCTATCTCTTTAACAAATTTAAGGACATTAGCATTCGACTCTTTGTTTTGCATATCAAGCTTTGTAGAGAGAAGTGTGTAAAGCACTCTTAGTAAGAATTCAGACGTATACATTCGAAATTCTTCATTCTTCGGTCGATGGCACACCCGGGTCTGTAAAACAGAGTGAAATCTGTATTCACATTTTACATAGATCTTTTTTTTTTGCGTCTGTAAAAATAAGAATAGTGCTTCTTTTGCAACTCATCAAAAGTCACGTCTACTAATTTTTCATCCAGCTGTTCAAGGGTGGCGTGTACATGCTCGTATGGGGAGCGGTCCTCAATTATATTTTTTAGCAACTGTTTTATGCTCCGCTCAGTGTCATTTGTAATGGTGTACGAACCCAGACACCGGGCGGTGGACAGAACAGCCGATAAAATTCGGGCTAAACTGAGAGACTTAGAAATTTCTAAAGCGGCAAACGTCACATCTTCAAACCCATCTGTGTAGCCGACAGACAGGCATGTGTGACCCCGCTGCCCGGGGTGGTCAATCAAACAGCCCGGGCAGTCATCAACCAGGACCCCCTTTAAACAGTGTTTGAAGATGCAATAAACTACGGCTTTCACAATCTGGGGCATAACATCGGGCTCATTAGGGACAGGGGCATCAGCTTTATTAACATTTGGGCGAACACACAAGCATAGACACGAGACATTCACATGTGTCGGTAGGCTGAAGATTGACCCGTCCACATCTTCTTTATTCTATTAAAGGAAAAAGAAAAGGAAGGCTTAACAAAATAGACATGCTTTGCACCTAAAATACCGAGCATTTAACGCACTTTTGAGCTAAGGTTTTTCGTTAATATTTACCATTTGTAGCGTGGTATCATCGTAGTACCCGGCTGTTCTTCAACATCGGGTACCCCAGCTGAACTCACACCCCCGCCGCTGTCACAGGGTTCAGAGGGTGGGGTCGGGTTTTGCTAAAAAGAAGACCAAGTATTAAAATGACATACGCTAAGCACCGATACAACAATTCCACGAGCAGAAAAAATATTTTAGCCGCCTACCTCTTCACTTTGTAGAGTAGGGGACCCCGTTGTTTCACCACACAAAGAAGCCATCTCAGCAGGTCTGTGGTGTCTGACAGCTCCAAGCACGCACTGCGGCCCTGTCAGGTTGGAGCGTTTAAGAATATGCGCCAATGGTGTAACACGCCTACATAACACAAGACATTTTTCAATTGGTTGTGATGACCCCCCCCCCCCCGATTTATCGAGAGCGAAAAGTATTCGCTTATCAGTTTATAAGTTTTAAAGTATAAACACATAACGCAAACACAAATGATGTGTTTCACCCGAAAATAAATTTTAAACACGCGGGGTTGGTCTTAAAGTTTTTAAAATAACACAGTTTATTTTTAATAACACATTCGCGACAGCTTTTTCGAAAGTTTGGGATAAATTTCCACACAGCGCCAGCATAAAAGTCTTTAAGGTGTTAACAGACAACAAATGGTGGGGTGTTGTTCTTCAGACTGTAACGGATTGTTCTTAAAGAGAGATCTCGAGAGATCTCGAGGTGTTAGTGGGGCCAGCGGGGGGCGCTCACCCTGCGGTCCATGTGGGTCCTAATGCCCCAGTATAGTGACGGGGACACTATACTGTAAACAGGCGCCGTCCTTCGGATGAGACGTAAAAAAAAAACGAGGTCCTGACTCTCTGTGGTCATTAAAAATCCCAGGGCGCTTCTCGAAAAGAGTAGGGGTGTAACCCCGGTGTCCTGGCCAAATTTCCAATTGGCCCTTACTAATCATGGCCTCCTAATAATCCCCCTCTATGAATTGGCTACATTACTCTGCTCTCCTCCCCACTGATAGCTGATGTGTGGTGAGCGTTCTGGCGCACTATGGCTGCCGTCGCATCATCCAGGTGGATGCTGCACATTGGTGGTGGTGGAGGGGAGTCCCCATTACCTGTAAAGCGCTTTGAGTGGAGTGTCCAGAAAAGCGCTATATAAGTGTAAGCAATTATTATTATTATTAAAGTTTTAAAATTGTTTCCCGGTAGAGATGATTTGTGATGATATTGGAGACGGGGTGTGGGGAGGGGTTAGTTACAAGCTCTGGAATGCAGAGTGGGGGGTGCTAAAATTGACACCAGTGAAAGTTTACAAACATTTTAAATTCATGTAAAGTTTTCTAATTTACAAGCACCACATGTATTTCACGCAAAAATGTTCTTAACAGCGCAGCGTGGAAAAATAAAACCTCAAAACGTCAAGCTTGGTTTGTGAACACATCCCTATAAAGAATAAAGATACATAATAAAAAACATTTTGCTTGATAATATTCTTAGCGGTCTGTTGGTGAATCAAACAAAGACATCGCGGTACGTTTTCGCCACGTTTTAACAGCTAAGAAATGTAGACACCGTTGTATGTCTTAAAATAATATAGATTTTAACATTATAACGGTCTAAAACGTTTTCTAAAATGTTTCTTAAAATAATTTCTACAGACCAGTACGTGCACCCCCAACGATACCTAAGATTAATGGTTTTATGGGGGGACCATGTGTGTTTCTTAGAAGAGAATGTTTAGTGGATTGAGTATAAGTACCAGCGGTTTAACAGGCGAAGTTTTAGCTGCATTCCAATTCCTACAGTCTCACGTTATCGCCTAACTCGTCAGAATGGATCACGCCGATCAATTGCAACAGTCTGAAGATATTCTATTTACAGACTTAGAACTGTTCGACTTGATAGACGAAGCCGAGGATTCCACGAATTTCAGCGGTATGTATATCTGGCTTATTGTGAGACAATTACAACGTCGCAGTGCATGTCTCGTGTTAGCTATAGTTACAAAACGTTGTATAATATTTGTATACTAGGCAATATTGAATGAATATAATGGAATTACCGGGGATTGGTGCCGTAATGTGGTCGTGACTGTGTGTATCCATTCATTTCCAATAGCCCCGAAAACCACTGCTGTAAAAAGACCAGTTACGGCGCAGCACAACACCGGTGAGTAATTACGACAATGTTTTGAATAACGCTTTACGACCATGTGAGTCTTAAAGACACAGGGGTATATACTCCACACCAAAACGCGTATGTGTCTATTCCTCAGACACGGGCGAAGGGACAAGTCACCACACATTTAAAAAACCTTGTTTGGGGTTTGCATTACCAACCCAAAACCTTGTGGAGACACAGGCCGATGTTCACGTCATACCAGACGGTGCGGGGGATATTATCAGAGCGCCTGAGAGAAGAGGTTGGTATTATATAAAACATTCTTTTAGCCTGGTCATTTAAACGTGTCTATAATAAAAATACCTACCGTTTTTCTATTTTTTCACTAATGGTATTTTCCCACTCCGTGCAGACCCCGGACCTTCAAAAAATAAACTGCGGCGAGCCAACAAGTTAACTGGGGCAACGAGCTCAAAACGGCTGAAACCAACAAGCAAAGGTTAATATAATTTAAGAGTGGTCAAGATGTGTTATGATCCACTTACGGTAAACGTTACTTCTTTTGTTAGGATGTTAATTCGCTGAAAGATCCTACTTCGCGGAGTTTTCTGTTTGGGGGGTGTTAAAAAACCTTATTTTAAAACTGCCTAGCTTTTAAAGTTAAAAGCGACTGGTGTGTGCGAGGGTCTACAGGCCGTTAGCACGCCGCTTGACCCAGTAGCGCCACCACCGCCGTCAAGGAAACCGGTGTAACAACATGTCCGAGTAACTTGTTCCATTCACCCGCAGCCCTTTGTGTAAGGATGCACCATATGTGTGGCGTTTTTATCATAGTTATCGTAGTTTTCTGACTTTGACAGTTTAGATTTCATTGATTGTTGTGTTGAAAAGTCTTTTATTTTTATCACAGTGTTGTTTTCAGATTTTGAGATGTGGAGCATTGGCGTGGTAATAAAAAGTCTTATTTTTTCACACAGCATCTGTATCGACGCGCGGCGAAACAAATGCGGCGGAAACGTCGGACCCCAAGGTGGTGACTGCATCGGAGACGACTGTTAAGACGTCGACCAAAGCCAGACGTGTCAAGCCTGTGGAGCGAAATAATAACGCGCCTAAAGACTTGGTGTTGGGTGATGTGCTAGATTCCGTGCGCGGTATTACACAGACACTAACAACGGCGGTCACTAGTGAGGTGGCCAAAAAACGAGCTTTAGAGTGTCTAAGAGCGGTTTTAGCCGGTGTACAGACCTTGTTTCCAAAACAGATCCAGGTTTTCACCGCTAACCTCTTAGATATAATTTCTACAGAAGATGTCGCTCTAAACTCGGGATTTCAGACCATGTTGATGCTATTTCATGCTTCATTGGTGCAAATCCCCGGTGATAAATGACTAAACATGCGGTCTAAAAAGTGCTTAAAAGACCGACCGCTTGCCAACCGCAAGCTTTTGTACATAAATAAAAGAATTAAACTGGCAAAAGCATGTTTGTTGCGTCGTCAAAGATTCAGAGAGAGGCATCAGATTTCCCAAGGGTCGCCCGAGCCACGCAATGAAAATGCAGTGGTAGAAAATAACTTAAGGCCCGAGGTTGTTGTAGCAGAACAGGATGGTGGTAACCCAGAACCGGTTGTACTGAACGATCTGAATCAGGTTGGTGGCGGTGCCGGGGCGAATAGAGACCCCATGGTTTTCCTGGAGTGTATACGTCATTATAACAGGTCTTATAATAATTTTAGAGCAACAGAGCACCATGAAGAATTTCGTTTTGTTAATCTCGACAGAATAACCTCATATGTACAGGCTATAGACGCTGTGCATGGTGCAGTCCAGAGAATATTGGATGAACTTTCTCCAAACATCGGGGCGAATGATTTTGTACAGCTGCGTTTGACAGCGGGTGGTTTTAACAAACCCTTGTTCTCATGCAGGAGACACCCCGGAGAATTAAATGCGGCCGATTTTTTAAGCCACATCTCGGACCTCTTACAGAGCCACACAGAGGTTCTCACCGATGACACCCTCCGCTTAGTGGTGACGATAGTGAGGAATATGCAGGGGGGTGCCCGCCGAAGATTTAAATCCGTTCTGTACAGCCGGGTAATTGCGCAGAAAAAAGCGCACCTTATCGACTTACATTACACGGGCGGTAATCTGTGTTAGCCGGGAGTGTGTACGGTTTGTTGAATGAGGGTTGTACCGATGGGGAAATGTTACAGGGCGCTAAACGAATGCACAAAGAGTTGGGTTTTCCAGAGAATCGGAAAATTCGTTTGTCAGACATTACCGCTTTTGAAAAACATTTAAAGGTGGTCATTAAAATTTTGTACCACGACCAGGGTGATTGGAAATATTTTACAACGGGACCTACACCACCAAATTCTAAAATACTTTTTGTTCTACTGCATGAAGAGCATTTTTATGGGGTTTTAAATATTAAAGCTTTTGTGGGGGCGGCGTATTTTTGCACTAACTGCCACGCAGCGTATAGCCACAAGAACGCACACGCCTGTGTTAAAGCTTGTAAAACCTGTTTAGATCCCCAGTGTTGCGAAATTGATGCTGAAATTCAGAATTGCCCGGCCTGTAAGGTCTTTTGTCGTAGCTCACAGTGTTTGGCGAGACACTTGCGGAATGCGGCGACGGGTGTGAGTAAGTGTGAGAGCAGGGTCTTTTGTGAGAAATGTGGGGTTTATAACCTCGCAAGTCACAAATGTAAAGAGAAACTGTGCTCGCGTTGTAACAACGTGATCGACACCCCTGACACACATTTGTGCTACATACCGCCTTTGGACAACCCCAAAATTTCAAACAAGTACATTTTTTTCGACTTTGAATGCATGCAGGAAACGGGGACCCACATACCAAATTACGTCCACGCCCTTCATATTGACAATAAACGCAGCTGGGAATTTTATGGTGAAACTTGTCTAAAGGATTTTGTGTGTAAATTTATCGATAGACGTTTCAAAAACCATACGTTCATATCACACAATGGCAAGGGATATGACAATTACCTAGTGATCAGGCAGTTGTTAGCTGAAAAGATGGACGTTGAACTAATTAATCAGGGTGGTAAGATAATGTGTATGACCGTAAAAGCTCTGAACATCCGATTTATCGATTCTTTAAACTTTCTGCCTATGAAATTAAGCAAACTGCCGGCCGCCATGGGGTTCCCCGGGTGTAAGGGTCATTTTCCACACTTGATGAACACTGCAGAAAACCAAAATTATGTCGGACCGATGCCTCCGCCTGAACTTTATGGCGTTAACTACATGCTGCCGAGCGAGAAAGCCGAGTTTTTGGTTTGGTATGAAGAATGCCGGGGAAGTGTGTTTAACTTACAGAGAGAGTTGAAACGTTACTGCCAGTTGGATGTGGCAATTCTAAGAGAAGGCTGTATCAGGTTTCGGGACGAGGTCATGAATATGACCAGACAGACACGCGTGACTGAGTCAGGGGCCGCCTGCGTTGTCTGCATCGACCCCTTTCAGTTTGTGACCATCGCTAGTGTCTGCATGGCCATGTTCAGACTTATGTTTTTACAGGAAGAGACGATTGCGTTGCTACCCCATGACAATTACCACCGCCAGCAAAAACGATTTTCTACACCCAGCATTCAATGGCTTATGTACATCGAACACACAGAGCGCGTTAAAATCCAACACACGTTAACCACGGCCGGTGAGTTCAAGGTTGGCCCATATTTTCTGGATGGTTATGCTGTAATTGACGGCGTGCTGACAGCCTTTGAGTTCAACGGTTGCTTTTTTCATGGTTGTAGCGTTTGTTATTGTGAAAACGATTTTAATCAGCTGACAAACACTACTTTTGGTTGGTTGTACAGAAAGACGATGGTGAAAATTAATTTTCTCAAAATGAGAGGTTTTAACGTGCGTGTTTTGTGGGAGCACGAGTTCAGAGACACGCTTGTTAAAAATGGGGGTTTGGCTAAATTTCTAACAGCCGCGCAATTACCAGAGCCTCTGCAACCTCGCGAGTCGCTTTTTGGGGGGAGAACAAATGCGATTTGTTTGCATTACACAGCGCAGCCCGGTGAAAAAATTCATTACTATGATTTCACCAGTCTGTATCCGTTTGTGAACAAAACTAAAAAATACCCACTGGGCCACCCCCGAATAATATATAACAACTTTGGAGATTTAAAACGGTATTTCGGTTTAGCGAAGGTGAAAGTTTACCTACCCAGACGTTTGTACTTTCCAGTTCTTCCAACCAAAATTGACAAAAAACTGTTTTTCACGCTGTGTCGTACGTGTGCTGAAACAAAACAGACCACCCCCTGTGAGCACGGTGATGAAGATCGCGCCTTGACTGGTGTCTGGTGCACCCCCGAATTACAGAAGGCCTTAGATCTGGGGTATAGAGTGTGTAAAATTTACGAAATTTGGCATTTCGAAAAGGCCTCACACGATCTTTTTACCGACTACATCAAACTGCATCTGAAAGGGAAGCAGGAAGCTTCGGGGTTTCCAGAGTGGTGTACAGATGTCGCGAAACAACAAAGATATATCAGCGAATATTATGAAAAAGAGGGTGTCTGGCTGGACCCCGGCAACATTAAAAAGAATCCGGCCAAAAGACAGCTTTCAAAAATTGCCTTGAACAGTTTGTGGGGCAAGTATGGGCAAAGAGACAATTTACCACAGACCACCATTGTGAGAAACCCCGATGAATTGTTCAGGTACTTATTTACGCCATATCATGAGGTGTCAGCCTGCGAGTTTATTGATGAAAACACAGCCTGTGTTACGTGGAAACACACTAAACACCACTATACAGGCCATTCAAACACTAACATTTTCATCGCTCGCTTTACAACTGCCTATGCCCGCTTGGAGTTATACAATCTGCTAAATGCTTTGCAAGGCCGTTGTCTCTACCATGACACAGATTCCGTTATCTTTGTGAGCCGGGAGGGTGAGTGGAATCCGGAACTGGGCGACTACTTGGGTGAGTTGACCAGCGAAATCGATGCTGGTCAACACATCACCGAGTTTGTGTCAACAGGACCCAAGTCGTACGGGTACAAACTGTCTGGAGGGAAAGCCTGTTTAAAGGTAAAAGGCATTACGCTCAATGTGAACAATTGTGAAAAAGTTAACTTTGAGAGTCTGCGGGACTTGGTTTTTGACTATGGCGTTAACCCTTATGCAGAGTGCCGGGAATTTAAACACATTTCTATTCAACAGCCGATGATCGTGCGTGTTAAAAAGGATTGGCGCATTGAGACCCGGACCTTAAAGAAAACCCAGAAGGTGGTGTACGACAAGCGGGTGCTGCAAGAAAATTTGACATCGTTGCCCTACGGATATTAACACGATGGATGTCAGGTTAAAACACCCTTTTTCGTGCATTTTGTCCGGACCCTCGAATTGCGGTAAAAGTTTTTTTATAAAACAGCTCTTGGAGAGCGGTGATACCGTTATGACTCGTAAACCCGAAAACATAGTCTGGTGTTACAGCTGCTGGCAACCTCTATACGACGAGTTGCTTGTGAAATTTCCATACATTCAGTTTATAGAAGGACTACCGACGTCGTTTTCCGACGACCAGCTACTGCCGCCGGGTAGAGTAAATTTGATTATAGTGGATGATTTGATGGAGTCTGCGTGTGAAAATAATGAGATAGAAAAAGCTTTTACCAAATACGTACACCACCGAAACCTCAGCATCATGTATATCGTCCAAAATGTGTTTTGTCAAGGCCGGAAAAGTAGAACCATCGCGTTAAATACAAAGTACATGGTGCTGTTTAAAAACCCTAGAGATAAACTACAGATTACAACCCTGTCCCGGCAGATGTACCCCGGTAAAGCCAAATGTTTTTTGGAAGCGTTCGATGACGCTACTAAAAAACCTTTCGGTTACTTGTTGGTGGATTTAAATGCCGACACCCCAGATGACTATCGCTTGCGAACAGGTCTTTTCCCCCCAGATGTACCCACGGCTTATGTGTTTAAAAAATCTAAAAGTCGGTGATCTCACAACCACCGACTCAGTCGAAAAAACACGTTCGGGGCGTCGTCATGTCTTCACGCGTTCGGAGAAACCTGACTCTCTTAACTTTTCTGGTAAAAGCCACCCCCAAACAGCCGAAAGCTATTCTCTGCGGGGCTACAAATGATCTTGTACAGGCCATAGCTGAAATCGCCTTGAATGCCTTGAAAGGGAACATACCGTTATCTGCTAAGCAGTTTGGGACCCTGAAGAGAAAGCGTAAGCTTATAAAGACTTTGAGTCGAAAGGGTCTTTCTCTTAAAAGAAAGAGACTCTTGGTGAACCAGTCCGGTGGTTTTATCGGGGCCCTGTTGAGTATTGCAGTACCACTGATTACGGGGTTTCTACAACGTCGATAATGGAGCACGCTGAAAAAATGTACCTGGTACCTCAGAAACAGCTCGATCGACTCCGAGAGCGGTCTGGGTTCGAAAGCGATGTAAGAAAAATAACCGCCCGTCGGCTGGATGATGAAATGCGTGACATTCTGCAGAACTCGCATCTGGCCGAATATGAAAAAGTGAAATTGTACAGCCAGGTGTTGCAACGGTATTTGACATTAGTACGCCAGGAGACTTCCGAAAAGGGGACTTTAACCGTTGTACTACCGGAAAATGCACCCACCGAACTATCACGTACGTTCGCACAACCGCCGTCATCGAGCGAGCTGACTTTGGGTATATTTTTGACAGCGTGTCTCGGAGGTTCCGGAGAAATGCCGAGATATTGTTAAAGACCATGGCCCGCAATGAACCATTAATAGCCTGGAATGAAAAGGGGGAATTTGTGTACAAGGGGGCACCCGTTGAGGGCTCTCACATGATTGATCTTGTCAGGGCTCTCACGCAGCAGCAAGCAGTTGCTGGCGGTAAGAAGCCAAAAGGTTGGGATGTGTTCATGGAGGCTATGGCTGAAATCAACGTGCTGGGCACCTTGCTAGCCAACGCTGGTAACCGAGAGCTACTTGAAAAACTCAAGGCTGCCCCGCCGGGGTGTGCAGCGTCGGCCAAAACTTTAAAACAACCGGTAGAGTTGTCGACGGGCGACCCGGTCTCTAAGATAACCGCTGAAAGGAGACGATCATTAATACCTAGACCCACATGGTTGTCTTTGTAACATTTTTTCTCTGGGTCTGTGTGTTTGTGTTAAATCACTTGAAATGTATATTAAAAAGCATGCGCAATATGTTTAAAAATGGTTTGTCTGTAACATGTATTAAAAAAGCTTGAGCGCTATAACAGCGAATGTATAATAAAAATATTGTGTTGATTTTCATTCATGTTTTGTGTTCTTTTTAAATAATAACCACACAGACGTCGAAATGGTTCGATTTCATTTTTATTTTAGACGATCGATTAACATTTATGACATGTATTAAATTGTCGTAAACACCCGCATAATTGAACATTCGTATTTTCAAAGGGCTTGAAAGGGTACAGGGGTCTCCGTCTCACACGACGTCGGTTTTTCAGAAACATTTCCACCATGCGGTCATTCTGGATTGCATCCGTAGAATAAAGTTCTAAAATGTTTCTAAAAGATAAACCTTTACATCTATGGTATAGAAAAAAGACGCAGTGTAGACCGCAGGTCACTGCAAAAGAATCTTGCAATTGTCTGTTATTGTAAAATATGGAGTTAGCATTTCTGTTTAAGAAATCAATAATGTTCTTGGGAAAGAAAAAAGGCTTCGGGTGAAAATCCGTAGGAGTCGAAAAATTCTGCGCCCTTGTCGTCGGGTAAGTAAATAGCCAGCCAGTGTTCACCGGGGCGGTCGTGTGGGTGAGTATTAACTATTAAACTCAGAGGGCGCCGCGCCACTCTCTCGCTCGGTAGGGCATCACTGGGGAACACGCCTAGAAAACTGTCTCGGGTGTAGCGGTCTCGGGTTAGAATGTCTTCCAGCTGTTTGGTGTTCATCTTTATGTGCAGGTTGTGTGGCCTCCCAGTGCTTTTTAGCTGAAGTCGTAAATGACTTGACGTCTCATATCCAGCTCTATCACGTTGTCGAACAGCACGTACACAACCATGTTAACTGTAGTGGGTAGCGGGAGCGCGAAGCGTATTTCAGCTCTCAGATTACCCGTTTTGATAAGTGAATAATGTCCTGTGCACTCGTCGTCGGGGCTGAGGTTGAAAGCGAACAATGTGTAACCGCGCGCGTACTCCTCGCGGTCCACCAGAAGTGGTTTGTCTTTCAGACGCTTCCCGGCTGTTTCCACCAGATTTAAATATTCATGGACGCAATGTCCATTCTGGAAGTCTGGTTGAAGCGGTTTAGTGGGGATTTGTTCGCCGTCCGCGTAGAGAGCCAGAAAGTTAACGTTTTAGTGTTTAAAATTGAAGGGGTTTTGGGTAAAACTGCCGCTGAATGCCGCGTTGTCCACAAACCCCAAAATGACCAATTTGGGTAACTGCCCGAGAAAGAGGTTTTCTTGGTTACACACACGGCTCCCTGCTGGCAGGCTGAAGACTTTCATCTGTACGCGGTCTATGGGGTATTTAGCGTTGGCCGTCAGGAGTGCTTCGGCGTGTCCCAGTCTGACCCCGGGTGACACTCTGACTCTTTTCACAAACAAAGATGCAGAGAGTACGCTCAGTTTGTGTTCTCCGGCGTTGTTCATTAAGCAGAAAGCATCTCTGTTTCGCGTGAGTTTTATTTTCAGGTCTACGCCATTCAGTAGTAGTTTGTCCTGAAAAAACAGGTCGGCGTGAATGTGACCCAGGAGCTCCAGTTTTCGGCTTTGCGCCGTGTATGATACTCTTTTTCGGAACCCCTGATTGGGACCATCCAAAATTGTGGACTCGTGTTCCCCGGCTGTGTCTTTGTAAAAGAGACCTGTTGAATACTGCGTCTTCAGCGTCTCTTCACTGTAGTTCAGGACCGACTCTATAAAGGCTCTGTAAGGATAGCAGTTGTTGCTCTGGCTGATCAATCGGTCTCCTACGGTGATGTCAACCTGGCTGAAGATGGCAGCGATGGGGTAGTTCACCAGGCTCACACGGGCTGCCGCATCAATGTCCCGACCGTCTGGTTCCGTTATTTTACAGGTCAAATAGAGCAGCGTGTTGTTTAGATCTAAATAATCTTCTCTGTTGCCTGCGATGTAGAACTCCAGAGGTGCGTTTTCCGTGAGGGCCATGAGGGGTGGAACTTCTATGTAAAAACTTTTCAGACGCTTGTTTGGGTAGGTGCTAATTGAAATATGTCCAGCTCCGACTTGGCGCATTCTGCAGACCCGCCGTGAACAAAAGCCATGTTTAAAATATGACTCGTTTCGTGTCTCGTTGATTGCGGTGTGTCACGCTCTTCTTGGTCGACCTGAAGCTTCTATGAGTTGCCTGTCTGCGCTTAGCCGTTCTTTTATCAGGTTTCGGCGGCCCCCGACGGTGGGATGATGATGTCTGTCTTTTTCTCCTGACACCCCTGCGGATGTATGCTAGACCCGAACCTTCCTGCTGATGTGCAGCCACCTTAGACATGACCGCGCTTGTAACGTTGCCGACCACGTCTTTGGCGATGTTTTTAGCTGCCGATGCCATGTGCGGCTTAGCTATTTCAAACCTGCGTTTCAGAAAAGGCACGGCTTTTCTAAATTGCGCTCTGAAAATACCCCCGATACCAGCGCCGTACTGAACCGGTAGCCCTGAAAATCCTGGTAATCCATAACCAGCCTGTTGTTTGTAGTAGTGCGTATACAGAGAAGGATCCCCGTAGCTCTTGATGACCGTCATCCTTTTAGATGTTTGACGCTTTCACAGGTCTGAAATGCAGCTTGACGATGACCTTTCCAAATGCAAATGACACGTGTTCGTTTTGATCCGTCTTTATTTCAATAATGATGTAGTTAAAATGGTCGATGCTCACCGGCACGTAATGGGGTTTGTCGTACAATACTGTGACGAATTCACCATCCACGCCTCTGAAGGGCACACAACGCAAAAGCGGTGCGTAGACGTCGCCTACTAACTGGTGTTCTATGATATCGGTGTATATATACATGGTGTTAAATCCGCCAGTCATATCGACGGGGTGCGGTGATTTTACACCCGCGACACCCGAATTGAAACCCAACATCCGCGCTAGGCGATTACGCAGCTGCATAACAAACCGTTTATCACTAACAATCCTTACCGACCGGCTAATGGGGTTGTATTTAAGACTTACAGCCGTTAACTTGGATTTTTCAGCAGCCCGTTTCATTTCATGCAAGAGCTGCTCGATGTTGCCGTAGTACCCTCTCGGTAAGGTACAGGTCCAGATAGTCTTGAGCTCCTCGCTGATGAACAGAAAAACTTCGTCTTCATCAAAAGTGTTTAGTGTATTCGGATAGTGTAGTTCGACCAGGCCCACTTCCCAGCCCCCGTCCAGGTCAATCGCCTTTGCCAGATGCTCTGTGAAGCATGCGTTAGTGTTCTTTGAAAACATCTTTGAGGATGAATTACTGGCCAGCGTCACATAGAAACCATTGGGGTTCATTTTTCACCACCTCTATATGTCTCGGACCTCAGAAGCCTTCACCCAACTATTGAATTTATCGCTCCAGCCACGCCACTTTACCAAAAGCTGTTTGTTTTTGCCACGACCCCTGGCTGCTAAAATCGTTTGGATGCGGTAGACGTTCTCAACATCCGGGTTTATCTTCTGTAGCTCTTCGGCATAGAAGGAACCCTTAATATCGTCGCCTGCGTAGTCCTGCAGTTTGTAATAGGGTCTCAGAGCCGCGGACCGCTCTTTGACAATGAAAATTTCATCTGTGAAGGTCTGTTCATATCCCTTCTCAAACACTCCCTTTATTTTGGACACCCGCACGCGATCACCCACATTTAATGAAAACTTTGACGGTTTTCTCTTAAAGTGCTCGTCATTGACCGTTCTCCACACCTCAAGGGAGTTGTCGGGCATAACAGAAGCCGGGGTTCGTTTAATAGTCGTGTGGTAACATGGTTATAAGCATAAATAAGATCTGAAAGGACGTCGATATAACGAAAGGTGTTTTTGTGTGTCAGGTACCTCCACATTTTTGTTTTAATAGTTCTGTTAAACCTCTCGACCACACTAGCCTTCACATCGCTGGCCGTAACGAAATGTTCAATATTCTCACGTTTGAGAAAATTTTGGAAGGTCCTGTTAAGAAATTCTTTACCCTCGTCCGTTTGTAGCTTTTTAGGAGCACGCCCCTCTTGCAGTATATTTCGGAAAGCGCCTGTCATGGCCCCACCAGTCTTGGTTTTCAGCGGTACGGCCCAAGCGTATTTAGACAGCATGTCTATACACATTAAGATGTAACAGAAACCGTCGTTGAACGCGTGGTGTTCTCTCATGTCCACCAAGTCGGCCTGCCACTGCCAGTCCATTTCGGACACCAGCGTCCTGTTTCTCTTAAAACATACGTACGCCGGCTTGTGCAGCGTATAAGCAGCCTGACCGGACAGCCACTCGACCACCCGGCCGCGGCTGGCGCCGCGCACACCCCGGGATCTCGCGGCCCGCAACAGACCCCCTGCACCGCAGTAACTGCCCGATTTCCTAGGGTTATAATAGAGCGCACTCAACCCTGTGGCAGACATGCTCCCCTTCCAAACCAATACACACTCGCACACACCCAGGGATGCGCCGGCTGGGGACTTTGGGACCCCGAGGCGCCGGGGCGACCGGCCGGTGGGGGGTCCGACCCACACCATTGGCTCCTGAGGGGGCGGGACATGCACAAATAACAACACGCCATTGGATGGCAGGGGGCGGGACAACCAAACACCGCGGACGACCATTGGTTGGAAAAGGGGGCGTGGTACCTGTCAAAAGTTTGACAAAAGGTGTCGCTTTATACTACTAACCTGGCAATCCTTCTTTGCAAGCAGTCTGAACCAAGGACTTAAACATTTCTGCAAGATGCCATGCCAAGAGAGCAAATAATTATGCCCAATATATTATTTCTGTAATAGAAAAAATTGTGTGTTCGAGAGCCTACTGTTATATTTGCCTGATCAAAGAAATAAGACAGTTGGACTCTTTCTTTTTATCCACATCCTGAATACCCGAGAATGTTGAGTACCAAGCTATAGCCAGGACAAACAAGTTCTCCTACCTGTCTGCCTTGCAGCAACATCCAAGAAGACAAATGATGTATAGACATTACACTCAACTCAACACAGGGGACGGCTCTCACTCTTTTCTCTGCACCAGGACACTCCAAGCACAGAGAAAACAGCTGACAAGTTTTTGAGAAGATACAAACTGAGAGTATAAGGGTGATGTAATTATATGAATGATAAAACCTTATGAGGTAGATCATACGTACAGATGCAGCCATTCAAAGTGCGTGGCACAGACATGTACCGGAGGTAATTGGCTACGTCCTCGCGCATCGTGACGCAAAATACCGCGGTACGTGATTTGTTGACCGACAGGGGCACTCGTTGGTCGGTCATAGAAAGATTTAAATGTCTTTACTGTGCCCCTTTTAGTATTGAATATTTATATGGAATTTTACCACTGAAGGGAAATCTTAGTAGCTGAGCATAAAAAGAATAGGAGCATAACGCATGTGAAGGCCATAAATGATATTAATTTTGGAACATAAACATACAGTATTACAGTATATGGCTGGTCTCGGTACTTTAAAGAAAAAATACACACCAGTATTCCATTTCTCCCTAAACATTTTAAGCATCGAAGTCTTTAACGTGAAATAGCGTGTAAAAAAGTGGTAGTTTTAAGCTTTTCTGCTAATATAATATGGAAACGCGTATCTAAATAAATTAATAACGATATAATTATATTCGTGTACTGCGACAGGGCTGTTTCGCCTCTCTTTATGTGACTTCCCCAGTAGCTTACTGGTTTACGTGCCTGATTACTAACCCACAGGTTGTTTGTTCAAATCCAGCTGGCGCTGTGACTTTTCTTTTAACAAACATTTCTTTGAAAAAATAGAATAGCAATGTTATGGACAATTAATTGACTTTTTATATTTCTAAATATCACAGCATGATCAAATTTAAGTCATTTTTAATAACAACGAATAGTCACCTTCTTTCCTTCTGACAACTGTCCCTGCTTCTGCTTCCTGCTTGTATCGCGTGTGTGGTTTTTTTCAAATACATTTTAGAAAAGTGTGTTGTAACAGAAGAAATAAGGTTCTTGATCCCGAGATGAAGTAAAACAGATGAGTTTATTGCATGCAAGGAACAATAAAGCCGAAGTCTTGTTTCCCGCAAGAAACAACAAAACCGAAGTATTGTTCCACGTACTGTTACAAACTTTTGGGTTATATAGTGTTTTCTTCTCCGTTTCTGACGTCACTCGGTCTGATGGTAAAGAGGGGGGTTCGTGGTATTTGGCCAGTTTACGATGTTCTGGGCAAATGGTCAGTTTAACATTACACCCAGGGGGGTTCCTAGCTTGCATCTGCAATCCTTATCAGTTAACCCCCTTTCCTGCCATAAACCCCAGCTTGTGACTTAGAAGTCTAAACCCCCTACAGAAAGGATTAAATTCAAACCCCCGTCTTCACATCTTTCTTCATTCCCCCCTTATAAAATATGGCATACGTCAGTGTAGCCTATTTTTATACATTCAATGTCAGGGCAGATCTTTCCTTTCTTGGCGAACAGGTATGTATTGCCATGTCATTGTACGTTCCAAGGTTATAGCAAGATGTGATACATGTTTTTGTGAATGTGATGATTACAATTATACATATAAACAATACTACTCCTACAGATAAACACTATAAAAAGGTTCCACCCCAGGCCCCAAACACAGACTTTACCCAAGACCCAATTCCCCAATTTTCAGTATAATAGTCCTGATATTTCTGTCCCTCATTGTAAATGTGTTGGGCCAGATCTGAGATGTGCTCAGAATTATCAGGAATATATGTGCAGCATTCAGTGCCAATTACTGCACAAGTTCCTCCTTGGGCCGCCAGTACATAATCTAAAGCTAGTCGGTTCTGCATGGCCACTGTTCTGAGGGCTACCATCTCATCATTAACAGCCTTCAGACTAGATGAGGTAGACTTTGCTAATTCTTCTAAAGTCGAGGCCATTTGAATTAACTCTCGACTCAGAAAGTTCATGCCGGCTTGTGGAAATATTATGCCTAAATAATATTCCCAATCAGCCAATTTTCTTTGTGGTCTGTGGTTAGGTCCGAAGGGGCTGTGGATTTGAACACGGATATGAGGAACCACATATCCTAAATAACATGAGCCAGACCACTGGGTTGGCAACCGTGGGTAGGCTCGTTTTCCACAAATGAAATATGTTCCGTTTGGCGCTCCCCATGCCTCTGAAAATAAGAAGCTTATACCGAATTGTGGGGTGTGCCGATCCCATCCTGGAATTTGGAAGGTAGAGGTGGATATATTTGCATCGATGGTAAGGTTGCAACGACTCCATCCAACCAAGTGCAGACCATTAGTGTGCTGAAAACATATGTTTCCCTCACGTTCCTTATTTAGAGTCAGGTATGGTGGTGTATGGCTTCTGTTATATTTAGGAGCGTAAGAGCCTGTGAAACTCGTGGGCTCTAAGCCTCGCTCCTGTAGATATTGTAATGTTGTGCAGGTTAAAGTCGTGTTATGGCATAGTTTGTCATATTAAAATTTCCTAAATTATCCCTCCAAATGATCATGCCTATGACTTCCTCGCGACGCCAAGGAATGGCTCCCATAGGAAGTCCTCCCTGTACATATTTGGGTAATACAGCACACACCCAGCAGGCACTTTGGTTGGTTTTCTTAGCTGTCAGATAGGAGAGGCCTAAAAAAGGAATTAATTCCATGTTCTCCTTTGTGGGAGAGATGATAATTAATTCCTGCGGAACATAGTCCTACAGCAACAATTATCGTTATTAACAGAAATGATTTCATTCTGAGTCTGTAAATGGGGATGAGGCTCGTCGGCAGTGTGGCGCGTGGATCCAGCGATCTTTTCCTTCCACTCGAACCGCAGACTCGGTTGTCAACAGGATCTGGTAGGGTCCGTCCCACCTGGGCTGGAGAACCTGTGAAGGAAATTTCCTGATCCACACCCACTCTCCTGGGATGAGGTTGTGGCCTCCTTCAGGTGGTGGTCCCCACGCCTCCAGGACCTGCTCGCGGGCTCCTTGGGTGGCCTCTGTCAGCTACTTGCAATAATACAAAGGAATGGTTGATCCATCTGAGGAAACCCCAGTCTCAGCACCTGTAAGAGAACTTGTTTCAAATTATTACAGGCGGCTTTTGCTGCGGGAACCAAGGCAATCTTGTCCTTGTACTGCACTCCCCCCTTAAGCAGATCTGTTAAGAGTTGTGCTCACCCTGTAAAAAACATTGCACCCAGGCCCTGTTAAAATTTCACAATGCTAGACACAAAAGGGCCTTATCATAACTGCTTCTATTAGACACTCTAAAGCTGAAGCAACTCAGACTTGTGGGTTTCCTCGTCAGGGGAAGCACTCAGAATACCATCAACATACTGAGTGATCACAGCCAGTTGAAGCCACGTGATACCCTGTTCTGGATAGTCATTCTTTGTAATACATAATATTCCAACCCAATAGATCTGGGATAAAACCACCCATTAAAATCTGGTACTCGGCAAGTAAAACTTGCTGTCCCAATACTCCTGTGGCCTCCTGCCGTCTTCCCATATACATTAATCTATAGCACACTGTCGAACAGAGGAGTGAAACAAGCATGACAGTAGTGCTCCAGTATCCCCTAACAGAGAAACCACCACTCCATTAACAGTACATTTTTATCCACTGGACTGGGACAGACTTAGGGAGGCTACAAGGGATTTACAGGATCTAATCGTTAGGTAAACAGATTTTCTCACAAGACGTTATTCTCCCCAGTCTCGATTCTAAACCTACAGCGTTTCAGCATGTCTGGTTTCGAGACATTCAAATAAAACCAAATTGTTTCCATTATTGCAACTAATTGTATAAAAATACAAAAACTGTTTAACTACTTTTACGTCCACCTGTACTACTGTACTTAGACGTTTCAGACGCTCTTATATTTTCCAATCTCCTTAAGTTGATTTTCGTCAAGTCTCTTTAGTTACGTCTCTAGCCAGTCCCGCTGGCTAAACACACTCACACCGTCATTTAGTATACCAAAACTCACAGTTACACACATACATGCCGGCACACAAATTCATAAAACACACATACACATCGAGAATATATTTTTCTCTTCGTAATACAATGTGCTGTATTCTTGTTTTACTTCTACGTGTATCCTTTTAATTCCTGAAGCGCACTCCAGGTTCGCTGCATTTCTAATTTCGGGTGCGGTGCTTTAACCCACCGGTCAATATCTTCCGGTTTTGGATTTGATCGTATGGGGGAATCAGGGAAGGTAGGTGCGAGTGCAGACCCCCTCGACAGGGTGCGAGACAGTGTTAGAGTGGCGCTGTCATCAACGACGCCAGCCCCTGCTACATCAAGTCCTTTCCCACTTCGAGTGAGATTACAGATCTGCGGGCGCCCTCCCTCTAACAGGGGAGACCCTGATCCGTCTTTATCACACTCATACCAAGTGTTATCCCAATCAGACCCCCCTTCTCCATATGGCCACTGTGGGAATTGATCCCAATTATTTTGGTTTCCTGCCTGTTTGTTCCCCTGTGGGAGAGCAGGATATAACTTAGTCGCCGGCTGTAGCACATTAACCAGTGCAGCGTGACCAGGAGTTAATTCCTTCTTTAGTTTCTCATTCTCCTGTACTGCCTCTTTTAGCTTTTTTTTCTATACTCTTTCGTAGCGAGTAAAGTATCTTTTCTTCCGGGTTTTTGTTTTCCCCGTAAACACACTTTTAAGTCACATCCCAATTTCTTTCTTTTTCCTCATGTATCTGCCACCACTGGTGCCGGCCGTGCACCAGGGTGGGAGCTACATGCTTGTGCTTTTGCCAATCAATACTCATACAGTATGCTTTCTTTACAGACTCCCTCTGACAAACTCAACTTTTCGCATATTTTTCTCCTTTTTTTTCCGTCAACTTACACTTTTCCAATATATAAACGGACCCTTCCACCACTTTCTCAAACCATCAGTTAGCACACATGTTCGGTCTCTTTTACTTTTGTCGTGTGTGAGGTAACAGCTCATACAGTAAGGGGATGCTTTCACTTGAAAAACCTGTGCATTCCTGCACTCATTCAGCCAAGGGCGTCTGTTACCTCCAGATCTAAATGCCTCTCCGAGACTTTAGAGAGGACTTACACCGCACTGTTCACAGGTAAGAAACGAGACCTCGAAAACCCCCTTTCTTGATCAGTAATTCACCATCCCCAGAACGCCAGCATCGCTGCTTTTGCCCCGGGGTGGACTTACGCACTGAGCTCAATCAGGGCGATTCTCGGGTCTCAACGTCCTTTAAATCCTGCTACTTAATGCTTTGCTCTTTTATTATGAGGTGTGTTTATGTTAGTGTCGTGCGTGTGTATATGTATTTCACAAACAAGGAAAACACCAAAAACATACATACATATATCTCTTCTACTCCTGTTTCCTTTAAAACAAAAAAAACCACACCACACCAATCTGTGCACGATCAAGGCGTAGCTAATCTCAGGACCCCGGGCGCAATTAAGGCCCACACCAATCCTGGATTATACGTGCATTTAATGCACCACTCAGCTCCAGAACCCCGGGCGCAATTAAGGCCCACACCGATCCCGAGCCACAGAACTCCGGGCGCAATTAAGGCCCACACCAGTTCTGACCTTCAAAACTCCGGGCGCAATTAAGGCCCACACCAGTCCTGAACTACGTGCATTTAATGCACCACTTGCTCTAGAACCCCGGGCGTAATTAAGGCCCACACCGATTCTGAGCATCAGAACTTCGGGCGCAATTAAGGCCCAAACCAGTTCTGACCTTCAGAACTCCGGGCGCAATTAAGGCCCACACCAATCCTGAACTTCACGGTAAGGGTCCAAAACCCGTTCAAAACTCCACGCGCAATTAAGGCATACACCAGCTTCGAACGCCTGTACACAATACCGCGGAACCCCTGCCAGACCAAATTCTGGGCTTATAGCAAACAACCCATTACATACACCGGTGCCTTCCCCGGGCCAGAGGAATTCAGAAACTCACGTTTACTCCGTCATCTCGGGCGATTCTCGCAGGGAGCAGAGATTTCCCAATCGGTCAGAGAGAGTCTGGACTTTTTTTTAAAAAAGAGGAGTCCTTACCTCTTAGTAATGTGAGCGCTGACCGTCTCTCCTGCCGATGGGAAGTTCTGCGCCTTCTGGAGCATCCGCCGACTACGCCAAATTTGTTGTAACAGAAGAAATAAGGTTCTTGATCCCGAGATGAAGTAAAACAGATGAGTTTATTGCATGCAAGGAACAATAAAGCCGAAGTCTTGTTTCCCGCAAGAAACAACAAAACCGAAGTATTGTTCGCCGTACTGTTACAAACTTTTGGGTTATATAGTGTTTTCTTCTCCGTTTCTGACGTCACTCGGTCTGATGGTAAAGAGGGGGGTTCATGGTATTTGGCCAGTTTACGATGTTCTGGACAAATGGTCAGTTTAACATTACACCCAGGGGGGTTCCTAGCTTGCATCTGCAATCCTTATCAGTTAACCCCCTTTCCTGCCATAAACCCCAGCTTGTGACTTAGAAGTCTAAACCCCCTACAGAAAGGATTAAATTCAAACCCCCGTCGTCACATCTTTCTTCAAGTGTAATCTATACTAAAAAGCTGTAAACCACCTGCTATATAGTATATTGTAATACTATATTGTAATACTTTCGCGTTCAGATAGGACGGACACAAGAACTCAGACTTGCGGAGTTAAAGCAAGTAGAAGCCTTTATTTTTCTTCTCCGTCACCACCTGCCAGCCCGGCTCTCCCGCATCCCTGACCAGAAAAACACAGCCCCCGCTCGCCAACAGCACGAGAGAGAGACAGAAACACCCAGGGGTGCAGAAGCAGGATCCTAAAGAGATCAACAAAGACAACAGAAAAATATATGTGTACTGTATAAGATACTGTCCATGGGAATCCAAGCTTTTTTATGTATGCTAAGTAGTCTTTAATATTTCTTCATTACACAGTGAAGTCAAAATTCCAGGATGTGCCTATGTACGTTGGGCAAACATTCCAAGGTAAAATTCTTCCAGCACGGGGGTACCTTTAAAGAGGAGACGACGGCACTGAAACTTTTTGGTACGCCCTCTCTTTAAAGCCCTGGCCAAATATGAAGACAGTACGTAGTTATAATTCAAACTGAATTAAAAACTACACATCCCAGTTACTATGGTGGTGCTTGTGATCATTGCGTTTAACCAACGAAACAGGTCGAAAAATCAGTCACATGACTTTGGGGCTGAATTTTGAAAGCTTAACCTATCAACCAGACAGCAAAGACATTTTTCCAAGAAAGTTTAGCCTTTGTCACTAATGAAACCACTAAATAAAGAAATACATATAGAAATGGACAATTAATTGACTTTTATATTTCTAAATATCACAACATGTTCGAATCCAAGTAATTTTTAATAACAACGGGTAAACTGGGTAAACTATCACAAAGCTTTAGAGAACTTAACATTTTTATTATCAACAAATTGTAAATACGACGTTAACATTGGCATTATTCATTTTTCACTTGAGTGTATGGAGGATTGTGAGAGCAGACCCCCCCTCTTAGGCTGCACAAACGATTGTTTACATTTTTATTAAGAAATGGAGGCTGTATGCGTTACAATATAAACATTTACTGTCAAACTTTAAATCAACAGTTGATTTAAAGACGATCTGTCAAAGTGCAATGAAATAAATTTAAACTGTATTACACCAGCACAATGTGCTTTTTCATCGTGTGTCTCTCTTTGGTCGGGGCACGGGAGAGCTCGCTGGCAGGTGGTGACGGAAAGAAATAAAATAAAGGTAGCTTTTAACTCCGCAAGTCACACACCAATACTCCATTTCTCCCTAAACATTTTATGCACCAAAGTCTTTCATGTGTTTTTCATCACTCTTTGCGGGAGTGCTGGGTATGACGAATTAAACCGGTTTCACAGGTATTTTCAAATGGTCGAGTCTTCAGCGGGAGGGTGGAATCAAGCTGCCCAGCTTTGTGGAATGCTACAGAACCCTAAACAGACAATACACACTAGCCGAATATTTGACCAAGATATCCAGACACAGCTGTTTGAGCTCCACCAGTAAAACTCAAAGTATTACGCTGGTCCACACTATTTGCAACCGTCGTTTTAAATGAAAATGCTTTATTTTTTCATCGACAAAAAGTAACACCCACCACAGCATTTTGCTGATCTAACTAACAAGGATGGGACATTAGCTAGCCAATATGATAAAGGAATAACTTTTTTATTTCTTTAGCACATTTATTTGAACATTTCCATTGATTGTACAAGCACTGAAAAACTGTTCAATCCCTAGTTCGTCGGGCATTTTCTTTTACTATAACAGATAGAAAAACTCCCTTGCTTTTAACAGAGCGTTTCATAATTTATAACAACGAAAATTATTTAAACTGCGACACTTTTTTCATTCAACAAGAGCTCAAAATATCACAAGGATCCTCAAGAGATCAACAAAGACAACAGAAAAAGATATGTGTATAAGATACTGTCCATGGGAGTCCAAGCTTTTTTATCTATGCTTAGTAGTCTTTAATATTTCTTAATTACACAGTGAAGTCAAAATTCCGGGATGTGCCTATGTATGCTGGGCAAACGTCCCGAGGTAAAATTCTTCCAGCACGGGGGTACCTTTAAAGTGGAGACGACGGCACCAAAATTTTTAGCACGCATAAAAAACAGCAATTCTGTCAGTAAGCCCTAAATGAATTAATAGCAAACATGGTTTACATAAAAGACATCCAAGAAAGTTTAACCTTTGTCACTAATAAAACCACTAAATAAAGACATAAATATATAAATTTTAAGATTTTTAAAATACATGACTTTGCTAAAATGTATTTAAAAATAAAAACGATTACAAACACCAGCGGAGAGAGAGAGTGCTTACTTTGTCAGCACCCGGACAAAAATACAATGCTTTTATTCATTCTTAATCAGATGGTGAGAGTAAAGGGGGAGCGATAAGGTTGAAGGTGAGGAAAAAGATTCCCTTCCCCCCACAGAAAGACAGACACATGTTTTCAGAGTTTAGAAGTCCCCTAGATAACACATCAACTTTATTTAAACTCCAACGAAAGTATTCATGGTTTTTAATTACCGTACTCTTATGGAACATGACACCAGCCGTCTGCACGAAAAAGCACATTGTGCTGCTGTAATAGTTTAAATTAATTAAAAGCCTAAACAGTATCAGCTTATTTATGGGTTGTAAAAAGTCCAAAACCGCACTCAAAATGCAATTTAGCGGTTTCTGGCAAGAGGAGACACCCAAATTAATAATGTAACATGCTACTGTTTGTGCATGAACATAGTTACTGTATACTGTTATTTCTTTAGATACGCGATTCCATGTTTTTTTTAATCCCTGGTGGGACCGGGAGTCCATAAGAATCAAGTAATAGGTTTCATTGCGCTTTGACAGATCGTCTTTAAATCAATTGTTGATTTAAAGATTGACAGTAAATGTTTATATCGTAACACATACTGTACAGCCTCTATTTCTCTATAAAAATCTAAAAGATCGTTTTTGCAGCCTAAGAGGGGGGCGAATGCACTACAATAGATTAGCATACTGTAGAGGAAAACAGTATAGGCATCGTTGATATGAGGACTTTTGAAACCAAATTTCCCAAATTTAATATGTGCTTTTCTATGTTTATTGTAAATTGATTGTCCATAATATTGCTATTCTAAGCAAGGAGCGCTTCACCCCACCTGCTGTGGGAAGAGTTGGCCTATTCCTTCCCTGCCTCACCAAGGGCAGATCCTGCTAGGCCCTCGTCGACACCGGTTCGATCATCACCCTGCTACGGCCTGGTGTCCTGCTGGGCACCGAAGCAGCCGGACCCCCAGGGCGCTCAACGTGCACTTTGGGGCTGCAAAGGTGAAACACCCCTTCTACAGTACCTTGCCCCAGTCCGTGAGGACTGTATCCTGTGGTTGGACTGGTTGCAGCAGGTGGGTGGCTGACTTGACTTGGGCGTGAGGGACAGGGTGCTGCGCCAGGGGTGGCGGGTGCCCTTTGTGATGTCGGGGTCGCTCCATGGGGCAGTTCTCCAAGCGGTGCATGGCCAGCCGGAGGCCTCCAAGCAGTGACCTTGTCGCTGGAGGGCACCTGCCACCCCCTGCGCAGCACCCCGTCCCTCACCTCCAAGGCCTCCCACAGTGCACAGAGTGCCTTACAGACCGGGTAGGGGCAAGCTTATCTCACCGTACTGGGAGTCAACTCTGGCACGCTCACCCCAACACCCGCGGTCCCGACAAGCCAAAGGGACGCCCGCCACTGCCACCTCCGCTTCCCGCTCCGGTCAACCCACACACCCCGGACACCTCCTGCCCCGCTCACCGCGAGACTGATTCATTCCCCCTGCCCCACCAACTCTCGCCGGCCCAAGTCAAGGCAACCACCCACCTGCAGCAACCAGTCCTGTAGAAGGGGTGTTTCACCCTTGCACGTGTCGACGAGGGCTTGGCAGGGTCTGCCCTCGATGAGGCAGGGAAGAAATAAGCCCCGGCTGTGGCCAACCCTTCCCACGGCAGCAGGCGGGCTGAAGCGCTCCTTCTGGCTTTCCGGAGTGGGGGTAGCGTTGCTCAAGGGCGGTCTTCCCCCCTTTAGGCCGCCCCGCTCCTGTTTCCCAATGGCATCCGGAGTCCCCGGTGCTCCAGCGCCCGGCACTCCCATGTGATGTGCCCCCTCTCCCCACAGCGGTGGCTGATGACCAGCCGTCGTCGCTCCCCCAGCATCGCCGTGCTGGCTGTCTCCTCCTTCCCATCTGATTCCCCATGCACCCCTCCGTTGGTGCCCACCGGTCTCCTCGAATATGGCATCAGCCTGCTCAGCCAGAGCCAGGGCCTGCTCCAAGGGGACTGGCGCGGCCAGCATCAAGTGGCGCTGCACCTCAGTCGGCGCCAGGGCCCAGAGGAACGCCTGGAGCGCTATCTGCCAGTGGGCCTCCTCCAGGAGAGTAGGGTAACCCTGGCGGGCTAAGTAGGCCACGTCTGCGGCTGTTACCTTCACTGTTACCTGGATACCTCTTTATTTAGAACTCACTCTTCCCCCTGCCTGTCTGGCTTCTTTTAATCCTTCTGTGCCCGGATTGCAGCAGGTAAGATGTTTTTCCAAGAAAAAAAGAGAAATTAAAAAAAGAGAAATTTCACCAGAGCCTCTTCTCGAGTCTAATTTTTAGTTTAGAAGGATTCAAGCAGGATTTTAGATTTTAGATTTTAGATTATTTTAGATGAAAGATAATTCCCTATTAATCAAACTTTAAGAGTATGTATCGGCTTGTCCCCCCCCTCCCGCCCCTCTTTGTGTACAGTAGAGCCTCCTTTCCTGGATGGTGGAGCCCATACAGCTGTGTCTGGAGAGAATCCAGGATATCAGCTTCAACCACACGGCTGTGCAGCTTATTCCCCCCTCCCGCCCCTCCAGTACCAGTACCAGCCAGTACAGGAGGCTCTATTGTACACAGAGAGGGGCGGGAGGGGGGAACAAGCTGTCCAGCCGTGTGGAATGCTACAGAACCCTAAACAGAAAATACACACTAGCCGAATATTTGACCGAGATTTCCAGACACAGCTGGATGAACTCCACCAGCCAGGACAGGCAAATAAGATACACTCC